>NW_027464642.1:1200000-1500000 GCF_043290135.1 Rhipicephalus microplus | reverse complement strand
AACTAGAAACTCAACAACTAGATACTCCGCAACTGAACAACTAGAAACTCCACAACTGGAAAATCCACAACTAGATACTCCACAACTAGAAAATCTACAACTAGAAACTCCACAACTATAGACTCCACAACTTGAAACTCCACAAGTTTAAACTCCACAACTTGAGACTCCACAAGTAGAAACTCCACAACTAGAAACTCCACAACTGGAAACTCCCCAACTAGAAACTCCGCAAGTAGAAACTCCGCAACAGGAGACTCTACAACTAGAAACTCCACAACTAGAAACTTCAAAACTAGAAACTCCACAACTAGAAACTTCACAACTAGAAACTCCGCAACTAGAGACTCCACAACTAGAAACTCCACAACTTGAAACTCCACAACTAGAAACTCCACAACCAGAAACTCCACAACTAGAAACTCCGCAACTAGAAACTCCACAAATAGAGACTCGGCAACTAGAAATTTCATATCTAGAAACTCCACAACAAGAAACTGTAAAACTAGACTTCGCAACTAGAAACTCAACAACTAGAAACTCCACAACTAAAAACTCCACAACTGGAAACTCCACAACTTGAGACTCCGCAACTTGAAACTCCACAACAATAAACTCCGCTATTAAAAACTCCGCAACTAGAAACTCCGCAACTAGAAACTCCACAATTGAAACTCCACAACTACATACTCCACAACTGGAAACTCCACAACTAGATACTTCACAAATGGAAACTCCACAACTAGATACTCCACAACTGGAAACTCCACAACTAGAAACTCCACAACTAGAGACTCCACAACTAGAAACTCCACAACTAGAAACTCCACAACTAGAAACTCTGCAACTAGAGACTCCACAACTAGAAACTCCACAACTAGAAACTCCACAACTAGAAACTCCACAACTAGAAACTCCACAACTAGAAACTCCACAACAAGAGATTCCGCAACTAGAAACTCCACAACCAGAGACTCCGCAACTAGAAACTCCGCAGCTAGAAACTCCACAAATAGAAACTCCGCAACTAGAAACTCCGCAGCTAGAAACTACACAACTAGAGACTCCACAAATAGAAACTCCACAACTAGAAACTCCACAACTGGAAACTCCCCAACTAGAAACTCCGCAACTAGAAACTCCGCAACAGGAGACTCTACAACTAGAAACTCCACAACTAGAAACTCCAAAACTAGAAACTCCACAACTCGAAACTCCACAACTGGAAACTTCAGAACTAGACACTCCACAACTAAAAACTCTTCAACTTGAAACTCCTCAACTAGAAACTCCACAACTAGAAACTCCACAAAAGAGACTCCGCGACTTCACAATTAGAAACTCCACAACTGGAAACTCCACAAATAGATACTCTGCAACTAGAAACTCCACAACTAGAGACTCCACAACTTGAAACTCCACAACTTTAAACTCCATAACTTGAGACTCCACACCTAGAAACTCCACAACTTGAAACTCCACAGCTTGAGACTCCGCAACTAGAAAATCCACAACTAGGGACTCCACAACTGGAAACTCCACTACTAGATACTCCACAACTGAAAACTCGGCAACTAGAAACTCCACAACTAGAGACTCCACAACTTGAAACTCCACAACTAGAGACTCTGCAACTAGAAACTCCACAACTCGAAACTCCACAACTGGAAACTCCACAACGAGACACTCCACAACAAAAAACTCTTCAACTAGAAACTCCTAAACTAGAGACTCCACAACTAGAGAATCTACAACTAGAGACTTCAAACTAGAAACTCAACAACTAGAAACTCCACAACTAAAAACTCAACAACTAGAAACTCCCCAGCTTGAGACTCCGCAACTTGAAACTCCACAACTAGAAACTCCGCAACTAGAAACTCCACAACAAGGGACTCCACAACTAGAAACTCCACAACTAGAAACTTCACAACTCGAAACTCCACTACTAGATACTCCACAACTGGAAACTCGACAACTAGAAACTCCACATCTAGAGACTCCACAACTTGAAACTCCACAACTAGAGACTCTGCAACTAGAAACTCAACAACTAGAGTCTCCGCAACTCAACAATTAGAAACTCCACAACTGGAAAATCCACAACTAGATACTCCACAAGTAGAAAATCTACAACTAGAAACTCCACAACTATAGACTCCACAACTTGAAACTCCACAAGTTTAAACTCCACAACTTGAGACTCCACAACTAGAAACTCCGCAACTAGAAACTCCGCAACAGGAGACTCTACAACTAGAAACTCCACAACTAGAAACTCGAAAACTAGAAACTCCACAACTAGAAACTTCACAACTAGAAACTCCGCAACTAGAGACTCCACAACTAGAAACTTCACAACTTGAAACTCCTCAAATAGAAACTCCACAACCAGAAACTCCACAACTAGAAACTCCGCAACTAGAAACTCCGCAACTAGAGACTCCACAACTAGAAACCCCACAACTAGAAACTCCACATCTTCAAACTCTATTAAAACAGACTCGGCAACTAGAAATTCCATATCTAGAAACTCCACAACTAGAAACTGCAAAACTAGAGACTTCACAACTAGAAACTCAACAACTAGAAACTCCACAACTAAAAACTCCACAACTGGGAACTCCACAACTTGAGACTCCGCAACTTGAAAATTCACAACTAGAAACTCCGCTATTAAAAACTCCGCAACTAGAAACTCCGCAACTAAATACTCCACAACTTAAAACTCCACAACTAGAAACTCCACAACTAGATACTTCACAACGGGAAACTCAACAACTAGATACTCCACAACTGGAAACTCCACAACTAGAAACTCCACAACTAGAGACTCCACAACTCGAAACTCTTCAACTAGAAACTCCACGACTAGAAACTCCACAACCAGAAACTCTGCAACTCCACAACTAGAAACTCCACAACTGGAAACTCCACAACTAGATACTCTGCAACTAGAAACTCCACAACTAGAGACTCCACAACTTGAAACTCCACAACTTTAAGCTCCACAACTTGAGACTCCACAACTAGAAACTGCGCAACTTGAAACTCCGCAGCTTGAGACTCCGCAACTGGAAATTCCACATCTATGGACTCCGCCACTAGAAACTCCACAGCTAGAAACTCCACAACTGGAAACTCCACTACAAGATACTCCACAACTGGAAACTCGGCAACTAGAAACTCTACGACTAGAGACTCCACAACTTGAAACTCCACAACTAGAAACTCCACAACTCGAAACTCCACTACTAGATACTCCACAACTGGAAACTCGACAACTAGAAACTCCACATCTAGAGACTCCACAACTTGAAACTCCACAACTAGAGACTCTGCAACTAGAAACTCAACAACTAGAGACTGCGCAACTCAACAACTATAAACTCCACAACTGGAAAATCCACAACTAGATACTCCACAACTAGAAAATATACAACTAGTAACTCCACAACTATAGACTCCCCAACTTCAAACTCCACAAGTGTAAACTTCACAACTTGAGACTCCACAACTAGAAACTCCACAACTGAAAACTCCCCAACTAGAAACTCCGCAACTAGAAACTCCGCAACAGGAGACTCTACAACTAGAAACTCCACAACTAGAAACTCCAAAACGAGAAACTCCACAACTAGAAACTCCACAAGTTTAAAGTCCACAACTTGAGACTCCACAACTAGAAACTCTACAACTTGAAACTCCTCAACTAGAAACTCCACAACCAGAAACTCCACAACTAGAAACTCCGCAACTAGAAACTCCACAACTAGAGACTCCACAACTAGAAACTCCACAACTAGAAACTCCACAACTACAAACTCCACAAATACAGACTCGGCAACTAGAAATTCCATATCTAGAAACTCCACAACTAGTAACTGCAAAACTAGAGACTTCACAACTAGAAACTCAACAACTAGAAACTCCACAACTAAAAACTCCACAACTGGAAACTCCACAACTTGAGACTCCGCAACTTGAAACTTCACAACTAGAAACTCCGCTATTAAAAACTCCGCAACTAGAAACTTCACAACTTAAAACTTCACAACTAGATACTCCACAACTGGAAACTCCACAACTAGATACTTCACAACTGGAAACTCCACAACTAGATACTCCACAACTGGAAACTCCACAACTAGCGACTCCACAACTCGAAACTCCACAACTAGAAACTCCACAACTAAAAACTTCACAACCAGAGACTCCACAGCTTCACAACTAGAAACTCCACAACTGGAAACTCCACAACTGGAAACTCGACAACTAGAAACTCCACAACTAGAGACTCCACAACTAGAAACTCCACAACTAGAAACTCCACAACTAGAAACTCCACAACTAGAGATTCCGCAACTAGAATCTCCACAACCAGAGACTCCGCAACTAGAAACTCCGCAGCTAGAAACTCCACAAATAGAAACTCCGCAACTAGAAACTCCGCAACTAGAAACTACACAACTAGAGACTCCACAAATAGAAACTCCACAACTAGAAACTCCACAACTGGAAACTCCCCAAATAGAAACTCCGCAACTAGAAACTCCGCAACAGGAGACTCTACAACTAGAAACTCCACAACTAGAAACTCCAAAACTAGAAACTCCACAACTCGAAACTCCACAACTGGAAACTCCACAACTAGACACTCCACAACTAAAAACTCTTCAACTTGAAACTCCTCAACTAGAAACTCCACAACTAGAAACTCCACAAAAGAGACTCCGCGACTTCACAATTAGAAACTCCACAACTGGAAACTCCACAAATAGATACTCTGCAACTAGAAACTCCACAACTAGAGACTCCACAACTTGAAACTCCACAACTTTAAACTCCATAACTTGAGACTCCACACCTAGAAACTCCACAACTTGAAACTCCACAGCTTGAGACTCCGCAACTAGAAACTCCACAACTAGGGACTCCACAACTGGAAACTCCACTACTAGATACTCCACAACTGAAAACTCGGCAACTAGAAACTCCACAACTAGAGACTCCACAACTTGAAACTCCACAACTAGAGACTCTGCAACTAGAAACTCCACAACTCGAAATTCCACAACTGGAAACTCCACAACGAGACACTCCACAACAAAAAACTCTTCAACTAGAAACTCCTAAACTAGAGACTCCACAACTAGAGAATCTACAACTAGAGACTTCAAACTAGAAACTCAACAACTAGAAACTCCACAACTAAAAACTCAACAACTAGAAACTCCCCAGCTTGAGACTCCGCAACTTGAAACTCCACAACTAGAAACTCCGCAACTAGAAACTCCACAACAAGGGACTCCACAACTAGAAACTCCACAACTAGAAACTTCACAACTCGAAACTCCACTACTAGATACTCCACAACTGGAAACTCGACAACTAGAAACTCCACATCTAGAGACTCCACAACTTGAAACTCCACAACTAGAGACTCTGCAACTAGAAACTCAACAACTAGAGACTCTGCAACTCAACAATTAGAAACTCCACAACTGGAAAATCCACAACTAGATACTCCACAACTAGAAAATCTCCAACTAGAAAATCCACAACTATAGACTCCACAACTTGAAACTCCACAAGTTTAAACTCCACAACTTGAGACTCCACAACTAGAAACTCCACAACTAGAAACTCCACAACTGGGAACTCCCCAACTAGAAACTCCGCAACTAGAAACTCCGCAACAGGAGACTACAACTAGAAACTCCACAACTAGAAACTCGAAAACTAGAAACTCCACAACTAGAAACTTCACAACTAGAAACTCCGCAACTAGAGACTCCACAACTAGAAACTTCACAACTTGAAACTCCTCAAATAGAAACTCCACAACCAGAAACTCCACAACTAGAAACTCCGCAACTAGAAACTCCGCAACTAGAGACTCCACAACTAGAAACCCCGCAACTAGAAACTCCACAACTTCAAACTCTATTAAAACAGACTCGGCAACTAGAAATTCCATATCTAGAAACTCCACAACTAGAAACTGCAAAACTAGAGACTTCACAACTAGAAACTCAACAACTAGAAACTCCACAACTAAAAACTCCACAACTGGAAACTCCACAACTTGAGACTCCGCAACTTGAACATTCACAACTAGAAACTCCGCTATTAAAAACTCCGCAACTAGAAACTCCGCAACTAGAAACTCCACAACTTGAAACTCCACAACTAGATACTCCACAACTGGAAACTCCACATTAGATACTTCACAAATTGAAACTCCACAATTAGATACTCCACAACTGGAAACTCCACAACTAGAAACTCCACAACTAGAGACTCCACAACTAGAAACTCCACAACTAGAAACTCCACAACTAGAAACTCCACAACTGGAAACTCAACAACTAGATACTCCGCAACTAGAAACTGCACAACTAGAGACTCCACAACTTGAAACTCCACAACTAGAAACTCCACAACTAGAAACTCCACAACTAGAGACTCCACAACTAGAAACTCCACAACTAGAAACTCCACAACTAGAAACTCCACAACTGGAAACTCCACAACTAGATACTCCGCAACTAGAAACTCCACAACTAGAGACTCCACAACTTGAAACTCCACAACTAGAAACTCCACAACTAGAAACTCCACAACTAGAAACTCCACAACTAGAAACTCCACAACTAGAAACTCCACAACTAGAGATTCCGCAACTAGAAACTCCACAACCAGAGACTCCGCAACTAGAAACTCCGCAGCTAGAAACTCCACAAATAGAAACTCCGCAACTAGAAACTCCGCAGCTAGAAACTACACAACTAGAGACTCCACAAATAGAAACTCCACAACTAGAAACTCCACAACTGGAAACTCCCCAACTAGAAACTCCGCAACTAGAAACTCCGCAACAGGAGACTCTACAACTAGAAACTCCACAACTAGAAACTCCAAAACTAGAAACTCCACAACTCGAAACTCCACAACTGGAAACTCCACAACTAGACACTCCACAAC
The DNA here is from genome assembly GCF_043290135.1 of Rhipicephalus microplus. Taxonomy (NCBI): domain Eukaryota; kingdom Metazoa; phylum Arthropoda; class Arachnida; order Ixodida; family Ixodidae; genus Rhipicephalus; species Rhipicephalus microplus. The sequence continues at coordinate 1,493,013 of NW_027464642.1, read as the reverse complement.
TAAAAACTCTTCAACTTGAAACTCCTCAACTAGAAACTCCACAACTAGAAACTCCACAAAAGAGACTCCGCGACTTCACAATTAGAAACTCCACAACTGGAAACTCCACAAATAGATACTCTGCAACTAGAAACTCCACAACTAGAGACTCCACAACTTGAAACTCCACAACTTTAAACTCCATAACTTGAGACTCCACACCTAGAAACTCCACAACTTGAAACTCCACAGCTTGAGACTCCGCAACTAGAAACTCCACAACTAGGGACTCCACAACTGGAAACTCCACTACTAGATACTCCACAACTGAAAACTCGGCAACTAGAAACTCCACAACTAGAGACTCCACAACTTGAAACTCCACAACTAGAGACTCTGCAACTAGAAACTCCACAACTCGAAACTCCACAACTGGAAACTCCACAACGAGACACTCCACAACAAAAAACTCTTCAACTAGAAACTCCTAAACTAGAGACTCCACAACTAGAGAATCTACAACTAGAGACTTCAAACTAGAAACTCAACAACTAGAAACTCCACAACTAAAAACTCAACAACTAGAAACTCCCCAGCTTGAGACTCCGCAACTTGAAACTCCACAACTAGAAACTCCGCAACTAGAAACTCCACAACTAGAAACTCCACAACTAGAAACTCCACAACTAAAAACTCCACAACCAGAGACTCCACAGCTTCACAACTAGAAACTCCACAACTGGAAACTCCACAACTAGATACTCTGCAACTAGAAACTCCACAACTAGAGACTCCACAACTTGAAACTCCACAACTTGAAACTCCACAACTTGAGAATCCACAACTAGAAACTCCACAACTTGAAACTCCGCAGCTTGAGACTCCGCAACTAGAAACTCCACAACTAGGGACTCCGCAACTAGAAACTCCACAACTAGAAACTCCACAACTGGAAACTCCACAACTAGAAACTCCACAGCTTGAGACTCCGCAACTTGAAACTCCACAACTTGAAACTTCGCAACTAGAAACTCCGCAACTAGGGACTCCACAACTAGAAACTCCACAACTAGAAACTCCACAACTCGAAACTCCACTTCTAGATACTCCACAACTGGAAACTCGACAACTAGAAACTCCACATCTAGAGACTCCACAATTTGAAACTCCACAACTAGAGACTCTGCAACTAGAAACTCAACAACTAGATACTCCGCAACTGAACAACTAGAAACTCCACAACTGGAAAATCCACAACTAGATACTCCACAACTAGAAAATCTACAACTAGAAACTCCGCAACTATAGACTCCACAACTTGAAACTCCACAAGTTTAAACTCCACAACTTGAGACTCCACAAGTAGAAACTCCACAACTAGAAACTCCACAACTGGAAACTCCCCAACTAGAAACTCCGCAAGTAGAAACTCCGCAACAGGAGACTCTACAACTAGAAACTCCACAACTAGAAACTTCAAAACTAGAAACTCCACAACTAGAAACTTCACAACTAGAAACTCCACAACTAGAAACTCCACAACTGGAAACTCCCCAACTAGAAACTCCGCAACTAGAAACTCCGCAACAGGAGACTCTACAACTAGAAACTCCACAACTAGAAACTCCAAAACTAGAAACTCCACAACTCGAAACTCCACAACTGGAAACTCCACAACTAGACACTCCACAACTAAAAACTCTTCAACTTGAAACTCCTCAACTAGAAACTCCACAACTAGAAACTCCACAAAAGAGACTCCGCGACTTCACAATTAGAAACTCCACAACTGGAAACTCCACAAATAGATACTCTGCAACTAGAAACTCCACAACTAGAGACTCCACAACTTGAAACTCCACAACTTTAAACTCCATAACTTGAGACTCCACACCTAGAAACTCCACAACTTGAAACTCCACAGCTTGAGACTCCGCAACTAGAAACTCCACAACTAGGGACTCCACAACTGGAAACTCCACTACTAGATACTCCACAACTGAAAACTCGGCAACTAGAAACTCCACAACTAGAGACTCCACAACTTGAAACTCCACAACTAGAGACTCTGCAACTAGAAACTCCACAACTCGAAACTCCACAACTGGAAACTCCACAACGAGACACTCCACAACAAAAAACTCTTCAACTAGAAACTCCTAAACTAGAGACTCCACAACTAGAGAATCTACTACTAGAGACTTCAAACTAGAAACTCAACAACTAGAAACTCCACAACTAAAAACTCAACAACTAGAAACTCCCCAGCTTGAGACTCCGCAACTTGAAACTCCACAACTAGAAACTCCGCAACTAGAAACTCCACAACAAGGGACTCCACAACTAGAAACTCCACAACTAGAAACTTCACAACTCGAAACTCCACTACTAGATACTCCACAACTGGAAACTCGACAACTAGAAACTCCACATCTAGAGACTCCACAACTTGAAACTCCACAACTAGAGACTCTGCAACTAGAAACTCAACAACTAGAGACTCTGCAACTCAACAATTAGAAACTCCACAACTGGAAAATCCACAACTAGATACTCCACAACTAGAAAATCTACAACTAGAAACTCCACAACTATAGACTCCACAACTTGAAACTCCACAAGTTTAAACTCCACAACTTGAGACTCCACAACTAGAAACTCCACAACTAGAAACTCCACAACTGGAAACTCCCCAACTAGAAACTCCGCAACTAGAAACTCCGCAACAGGAGACTCTACAACTAGAAACTCCACAACTAGAAACTCGAAAACTAGAAACTCCACAACTAGAAACTTCACAACTAGAAACTCCGCAACTAGAGACTCCACAACTAGAAACTTCACAACTTGAAACTCCTCAAATAGAAACTCCACAACCAGAAACTCCACAACTAGAAACTCCGCAACTAGAAACTCCGCAACTAGAGACTCCACAACTAGAAACCCCACAACTAGAAACTCCACAACTTCAAACTCTATTAAAACAGACTCGGCAACTAGAAATTCCATATCTAGAAACTCCACAACTAGAAACTGCAAAACTAGAGACTTCACAACTAGAAACTCAACAACTAGAAACTCCACAACTAAAAACTCCACAACTGGAAACTCCACAACTTGAGACTCCGCAACTTGAAAATTCACAACTAGAAACTCCGCTATTAAAAACTCCGCAACTAGAAACTCCGCAACTAAAAACTCCACAACTTAAAACTCCACAACTAGATACTCCACAACTGGAAACTCCACAACTAGATACTTCACAACGGGAAACTCAACAACTAGATACTCCACAACTGGAAACTCCACAACTAGAAACTCCACAACTAGAGACTCCACAACTCGAAACTCCACAACTAGAAACTCCACGACTAGAAACTGCACAACCAGAAACTCCGCAACTCCACAACTAGAAACTCCACAACTGGAAACTCCACAACTAGATACTCTGCAACTAGAAACTCCACAACTAGAGACTCCACAACTTGAAACTCCACAACTTTAAGCTCCACAACTTGAGACTCCACAACTAGAAACTGCGCAACTTGAAACTCCGCAGCTTGAGACTCCGCAACTGGAAATTCCACAACTATGGACTCCGCCACTAGAAACTCCACAGCTAGAAACTTCACAACTGGAAACTCCACTACAAGATACTCCACAACTGGAAACTCGGCAACTAGAAACTCTACGACTAGAGACTCCACAACTCGAAACTCCACAACTAGAAACTCCACAACTCGAAACTCCACTACTAGATACTCCACAACTGGAAACTCGACAACTAGAAACTCCACATCTAGAGACTCCACAACTTGAAACTCCACAACTAGAGACTCTGCAACTAGAAACTCAACAACTAGAGACTGCGCAACTCAACAACTATAAACTCCACAACTGGAAAATCCACAACTAGATACTCCACAACTAGAAAATATACAACTAGAAACTCCACAACTATAGACTCCCCAACTTGAAACTCCACAAGTGTAAACTTCACAACTTGAGACTCCACAACTAGAAACTCCACAACTGAAAACTCCCCAACTAGAAACTCCGCCACTAGAAACTCCGCAACAGGAGACTCTACAACTAGAAACTCCACAACTAGAAACTCCAAAACGAGAAACTCCACAAGTTTAAAGTCCACAAGTTGAGACTCTACAACTAGAAACTCTACAACTTGAAACTCCTCAACTAGAAACTCCACAACCAGAAACTCCACAACTAGAAACTCCGCAACTAGAAACTCCGCAACTAGAGACTCCACAACTAGAAACTCCACAACTAGAAACTCCACAACTACAAACTCCACAAATACAGACTCGGCAACTAGAAATTCCATATCTAGAAACTCCACAACTAGTAACTGCAAAACTAGAGACTTCACAACTAGAAACTCAACAACTAGAAACTTCACAACTAAAAACTCCACAACTGGAAACTCCACAACTTGAGACTCCGCAACTTGAAACTTCACAACTAGAAACTCCGCTATTAAAAACTCCCCAACTAGAAACTCCGCAACTAGAAACTTCACAACTTAAAACTCCACAACTAGATACTCCACAACTGGAAACTCCACAACTAGATACTTCACAACTGGAAACTCCACAACTAGATACTCCACAACTGGAAACTCCACAACTAGAGACTCCACAACTCGAAACTCCACAACTAGAAACTCCACAACTAAAAACTTCACAACCAGAGACTCCACAGCTTCACAACTAGAAACTCCACAACTGGAAACTCCACAACTAGATACTCTGCAACTAGAAACTCCACAACTAGAGACTCCACAACTTGAAACTCCACAACTTGAGACTCCACAACTAGAAACTCCACAACTTGAAACTCCGCAGCTTGAGACTCCGCAACTAGAAACTCTACAACTAGGGACTCCGCAACTAGAAACTCCGCAACTAGGGACTCCACAACTAGAAACTCCACAACTAGAAACTCCACAACTCGAAACTCCACTACTAGATACTCCACAACTGGAAACTCGACAACTAGAAACTCCACATCTAGAGACTCCACAACTTGAAACTCCACAACTAGAGACTCTGCAACTAGAAACTCAACAACTAGGTACTCCACAACTGAACAACTAGAAACTCCACAACTGGAAAATCCACAACTAGATACTCCACAACTAGAAAATCTACAACTAGAAACTCCACAACTATAGACTCCACAACTTGAAACTCCACAAGTTTAAACTCCACAACTTGAGACTCCACAAGTAGAAACTCCACAACTAGAAACTCCACAACTGGAAACTCCCCAACTAGAAACTCCGCAACTAGAAACTCCGCAACAGGAGGCTCTAACACTAGAAACTCCACAACTAGAAACTTCAAAACTAGGAACTCCGCAACTAGAGACTCCACAACTAGAAACTCCACAACTTGAAACTCCACAACTAGAAACTCCACAACCAGAAACTCCACAACTAGAAACTCCGCAACTAGAAACTCCACAAATAGAGACTCGGCAACTAGAAATTTCATATCTAGAAACTCCACAACGAGAAACTGTAAAACTAGACTTCACAACTAGAAACTCAACAACTAGAAACTCCACAACTAAAAACTCCACAACTGGAAACTCCACAACTAGACACTCCACAACTAAAAACTCTTCAACTTGAAACTCCTCAACTAGAAACTCCACAACTAGAAACTCCACAAAAGAGACTCCGTGACTTCACAATTAGAAACTCCACAACTGGAAACTCCACAAATAGATACTCTGCAACTAGAAACTCCACAACTAGAGACTCCACAACTTGAAACTCCACAACTTTAAACTCCATAACTTGAGACTCCACACCTAGAAACTCCACAACTTGAAACTCCACAGCTTGAGACTCCGCAACTAGAAACTCCACAACTAGGGACTCCACAACTGGAAACTCCACTACTAGATACTCCACAGCTGAAAACTCGGCAACTAGAAACTCCACAACTAGAGACTCCACAACTTGAAACTCCACAACTAGAGACTCTGCAACTAGAAACTCCACAACTCGAAACTCCACAACTGGAAACTCCACAACGAGACACTCCACAACAAAAAACTCTTCAACTAGAAACTCCTAAACTAGAGACTCCACAACTAGAGAATCTACAACTAGAGACTTCAAACTAGAAACTCAACAACTAGAAACTCCACAACTAAAAACTCAACAACTAGAAACTCCCCAGCTTGAGACTCCGCAACTTGAAACTCCACAACTAGAAACTCCACAACAAGGGACTCCACAACTAGAAACTCCACAACTAGAAACTTCACAACTCGAAACTCCACTACTAGATACTCCACAACTGGAAACTCGACAACTAGAAACTCCACATCTAGAGACTCCACAACTTGAAACTCCACAACTAGAGACTCTGCAACTAGAAACTCAACAACTAGAGACTCCGCAACTCAACAATTAGAAACTCCACAACTGGAAAATCCACAACTAGATACTCCACAACTAGAAAATCTACAACTAGAAACTCCACAACTATAGACTCCACAACTTGAAACTCCACAAGTTTAAACTCCACAACTTGAGACTCCACAACTAGAAACTCTACAACTAGAAACTCCACAACTGGGAACTCCCCAACTAGAAACTCCGCAACTAGAAACTCCGCAACAGGAGACTCTACAACTAGAAACTCCACAACTAGAAACTCGAAAACTAGAAACTCCACAACTAGAAACTTCACAACTAGAAACTCCGCAACTAGAGACTCCACAACTAGAAACTTCACAACTTGAAACTCCTCAAATAGAAACTCCACAACCAGAAACTCCACAACTAGAAACTCCGCAACTAGAAACTCCGCAACTAGATACTCCACAACTGGAAACTCCACAACTAGATACTTCACAACGGGAAACTCAACAACTAGATACTCCACAACTGGAAACTCCACAACTAGAAACTCCACAACTAGAGACTCCACAACTCGAAACTCCACAACTAGAAACTCCACGACTAGAAACTGCACAACCAGAAACTCCGCAACTCCACAACTAGAAACTCCACAACTGGAAACTCCACAACTAGATACTCTGCAACTAGAAACTCCACAACTAGAGACTCCACAACTTGAAACTCCACAACTTTAAGCTCCACAACTTGAGACTCCACAACTAGAAACTGCGCAACTTGAAACTCCGCAGCTTGAGACTCCGCAACTGGAAATTCCACAACTATGGACTCCGCCACTAGAAACTCCACAGCTAGAAACTCCACAACTGGAAACTCCACTACAAGATACTCCACAACTGGAAACTCGGCAACTAGAAACTCTAGGACTAGAGACTCCACAACTTGAAACTCCACAACTAGAAACTCCACAACTCGAAACTCCACTACTAGATACTCCACAACTGGAAACTCGACAACTAGAAACTCCACATCTAGAGACTCCACAACTTGAAACTCCACAACTAGAGACTCTGCAACTAAAAACTCAACAACTAGAGACTGCGCAACTCAACAACTATAAACTCCACAACTGGAAAATCCACAACTAGATACTCCACAACTAGAAAATATACAACTAGAAACTCCACAACTATAGACTCCCCAACTTGAAACTCCACAAGTGTAAACTTCACAACTTGAGACTCCACAACTAGAAACTCCACAACTGAAAACTCCCCAACTAGAAACTCCGCAACTAGAAACTCCGCAACAGGAGACTCTACAACTAGAAACTCCACAACTAGAAACTCCAAAACGAGAAACTCCACAACTAGAAACTCCACAAGTTTAAAGTCCACAAGTTGAGACTCCACAACTAGAAACTCTACAACTTGAAACTCCTCAACTAGAAACTCCACAACCAGAAACTCCACAACTAGAAACTCCGCAACTAGAAACTTCACAACTTAAAACTCCACAACTAGATACTCCACAACTGGAAACTCCACAACTAGATACTTCACAACTGGAAACTCCACAACTAGATACTCCACAACAGGAAACTCCACAACTAGAGACTCCACAACTCGAAACTCCACAACTAGAAACTCCACAACTAAAAACTTCACAACCAGAGACTCCACAGCTTCACAACTAGAAACTCCACAACTGGAAACTCCACAACTAGATACTCTGCAACTAGAAACTCCACAACTAGAGACTCCACAACTTGAAACTCCACATCTTGAAACTCCACAACTTGAGACTCCACAACTAGAAACTCCACAACTTGAAACTCCGCAGCTTGAGACTCCGCAACTAGAAACTCCACAACTAGGGACTCCGCAACTAGAAACTCCGCAACTAGGGACTCCACAACTAGAAACTCCACAACTAGAAACTCCACAACTCGAAACTCCACTACTAGATACTCCACAACTGGAAACTCGACAACTAGAAACTCCACATCTAGAGACTCCACAGTTTGAAACTCCACAACTAGAGACTCTGCAACTAGAAACTCAACAACTAGAGTCTCCGCAACTCAACAATTAGAAACTCCACAACTGGAAAATCCAGAACTAGATACTCCACAACTAGAAAATCTACAACTAGAAACTCCACAACTATAGACTCCACAACTTGAAACTCCACAAGTTTAAACTCCACAACTTGAGACTCCACAACTAGAAACTCCACAACTAGAAACTCCACAACTAGGGAACTCCCCAACTAGAAACTCCGCAACTAGAAACTCCGCAACAGGAGACTCTACAACTAGAAACTCCACAACTAGAAACTCGAAAACTAGAAACTCCACAACTAGAAACTTCACAACTAGAAACTCCGCAACTAGAGACTCCACAACTAGAAACTTCACAACTTGAAACTCCTCAAATAGAAATTCCACAACCAGAAACTCCACAACTAGAAACTCCGCAACTAGAAACTCCGCAACTAGAGACTCCACAACTAGAAACCCCACAACTAGAAACTCCACAACTTCAAACTCTATTAAAACAGACTCGGCAACTAGAAATTCCATATCTAGAAACTCCACAACTAGAAACTGCAAAACTAGAGACTTCACAACTAGAAACTCAACAACTAGAAACTCCACAACTAAAAACTCCACAACTGGAAACTCCACAACTTGAGACTCCGCAACTTGAAAATTCACAACTAGAAACTCCGCTATTAAAAACTCCGCAACTAGAAACTCCGCAACTAAAAACTCCACAACTTAAAACTCCACAACTAGATACTCCGCAACTGGAAACTCCACAACTAGATACTTCACAACGGGAAACTCAACAACTAGATACTCCACAACTGGAAACTCCACAACTAGAAACTCCACAACTAGAGACTCCACAACTCGAAACTCCTCAACTAGAAACTCCACGACTAGAAACTCCACAACCAGAAACTCCGCAACTCCACAACTAGAAACTCCACAACTGGAAACTCCACAACTAGATACTCTGCAACTAGAAACTCCACAACTAGAGACTCCACAACTTGAAACTCCACAACTTTAAGCTCCACAACTTGAGACTCCACAACTAGAAACTGCGCAACTTGAAACTCCGCAGCTTGACACTCCGCAACTGGAAATTCCACAACTATGGACTCCGCCACTAGAAACTCCACAGCTAGAAACTCCACAACTGGAAACTCCACTACAAGATACTCCACAACTGGAAACTCGGCAACTAGAAACTCTACGACTAGAGACTCCACAACTTGAAACTCCACAACTAGAAACTCCACAACCAGAGACTCCACAGCTTCACAACTAGAAACTCCACAACTGGAAACTCCACAACTAGATACTCTGCAACTAGAAACTCCACAACTAGAGACTCCACAACTTGAAACTCCACAACTTGAAACTCCACAACTTGAGACTCCACAACTAGAAACTCCACAACTTGAAACTCCGCAGCTTGAGACTCCGCAACTAGAAACTCCACAACTAGGGACTCCGCAACTAGAAACTCCACAACTAGAAACTCCACAACTGGAAACTCCACAACTAGAAACTCCACAGCTTGAGACTCCGCAACTTGAAACTCCACAACTTGAAACTTCGCAACTAGAAACTCCGCAACTAGGGACTCCACAACTAGAAACTCCACAACTAGAAACTCCACAACTCGAAACTCCACTACTAGATACTCCACAACTGGAAACTCGACAACTAGAAACTCCACATCTAGAGACTCCACAATTTGAAACTCCACAACTAGAGACTCTGCAACTAGAAACTCAACAACTAGATACTCCGCAACTGAACAACTAGAAACTCCACAACTGGAAAATCCACAACTAGATACTCCACAACTAGAAAATCTACAACTAGAAACTCCACAACTATAGACTCCACAACTTGAAACTCCACAAGTTTAAACTCCACAACTTGAGACTCCACAAGTAGAAACTCCACAACTAGAAACTCCACAACTGGAAACTCCCCAACTAGAAACTCCGCAAGTAGAAACTCCGCAACAGGAGACTCTACAACTAGAAACTCCACAACTAGAAACTTCAAAACTAGAAACTCCACAACTAGAAACTTCACAACTAGAAACTCCGCAACTAGAGACTCCACAACTAGAAACTCCACAACTTGAAACTCCACAACTAGAAACTCCACAACCAGAAACTCCACAACTAGAAACTCCGCAACTAGAAACTCCACAAATAGAGACTCGGCAACTAGAAATTTCATATCTAGAAACTCCACAACAAGAAACTGTAAAACTAGACTTCGCAACTAGAAACTCAACAACTAGAAACTCCACAACTAAAAACTCCACAACTGGAAACTCCACAACTTGAGACTCCGCAACTTGAAACTCCACAACAATAAACTCCGCTATTAAAAACTCCGCAACGAGAAACTCCGCAACTAGAAACTCCACAATTGAAACTCCACAACTACATACTCCACAACTGGAAACTCCACAACTAGATACTTCACAAATGGAAACTCCACAACTAGATACTCCACAACTGGAAACTCCACAACTAGAAACTCCACAACTAGAGACTCCACAACTAGAAACTCCACAACTAGAAACTCCACAACTAGAAACTCCACAACTGGAAACTCCACAACTAGATACTCCGCAACTAGAAACTCCACAACTAGAGACTCCACAACTATAGACTCCACAACTTGAAACTCCACAAGTTTAAACTCCACAACTTGAGACTCCACAACTAGAAACTCCACAACTAGAAACTCCACAACTAGGGAACTCCCCAACTAGAAACTCCGCAACTAGAAACTCCGCAACAGGAGACTCTACAACTAGAAACTCCACAACTAGAAACTCGAAAACTAGAAACTCCACAACTAGAAACTTCACAACTAGAAACTCCGCAACTAGAGACTCCACAACTAGAAACTTCACAACTTGAAACTCCTCAAATAGAAATTCCACAACCAGAAACTCCACAACTAGAAACTCCGCAACTAGAAACTCCGCAACTAGAGACTCCACAACTAGAAACCCCACAACTAGAAACTCCACAACTTCAAACTCTATTAAAACAGACTCGGCAACTAGAAATTCCATATCTAGAAACTCCACAACTAGAAACTGCAAAACTAGAGACTTCACAACTAGAAACTCAACAACTAGAAACTCCACAACTAAAAACTCCACAACTGGAAACTCCACAACTTGAGACTCCGCAACTTGAAAATTCACAACTAGAAACTCCGCTATTAAAAACTCCGCAACTAGAAACTCCGCAACTAAAAACTCCACAACTTAAAACTCCACAACTAGATACTCCGCAACTGGAAACTCCACAACTAGATACTTCACAACGGGAAACTCAACAACTAGATACTCCACAACTGGAAACTCCACAACTAGAAACTCCACAACTAGAGACTCCACAACTCGAAACTCCTCAACTAGAAACTCCACGACTAGAAACTCCACAACCAGAAACTCCGCAACTCCACAACTAGAAACTCCACAACTGGAAACTCCACAACTAGATACTCTGCAACTAGAAACTCCACAACTAGAGACTCCACAACTTGAAACTCCACAACTTTAAGCTCCACAACTTGAGACTCCACAACTAGAAACTGCGCAACTTGAAACTCCGCAGCTTGACACTCCGCAACTGGAAATTCCACAACTATGGACTCCGCCACTAGAAACTCCACAGCTAGAAACTCCACAACTGGAAACTCCACTACAAGATACTCCACAACTGGAAACTCGGCAACTAGAAACTCTACGACTAGAGACTCCACAACTTGAAACTCCACAACTAGAAACTCCACAACCAGAGACTCCACAGCTTCACAACTAGAAACTCCACAACTGGAAACTCCACAACTAGATACTCTGCAACTAGAAACTCCACAACTAGAGACTCCACAACTTGAAACTCCACAACTTGAAACTCCACAACTTGAGACTCCACAACTAGAAACTCCACAACTTGAAACTCCGCAGCTTGAGACTCCGCAACTAGAAACTCCACAACTAGGGACTCCGCAACTAGAAACTCCACAACTAGAAACTCCACAACTGGAAACTCCACAACTAGAAACTCCACAGCTTGAGACTCCGCAACTTGAAACTCCACAACTTGAAACTTCGCAACTAGAAACTCCGCAACTAGGGACTCCACAACTAGAAACTCCACAACTAGAAACTCCACAACTCGAAACTCCACTACTAGATACTCCACAACTGGAAACTCGACAACTAGAAACTCCACATCTAGAGACTCCACAATTTGAAACTCCACAACTAGAGACTCTGCAACTAGAAACTCAACAACTAGATACTCCGCAACTGAACAACTAGAAACTCCACAACTGGAAAATCCACAACTAGATACTCCACAACTAGAAAATCTACAACTAGAAACTCCACAACTATAGACTCCACAACTTGAAACTCCACAAGTTTAAACTCCACAACTTGAGACTCCACAAGTAGAAACTCCACAACTAGAAACTCCACAACTGGAAACTCCCCAACTAGAAACTCCGCAAGTAGAAACTCCGCAACAGGAGACTCTACAACTAGAAACTCCACAACTAGAAACTTCAAAACTAGAAACTCCACAACTAGAAACTTCACAACTAGAAACTCCGCAACTAGAGACTCCACAACTAGAAACTCCACAACTTGAAACTCCACAACTAGAAACTCCACAACCAGAAACTCCACAACTAGAAACTCCGCAACTAGAAACTCCACAAATAGAGACTCGGCAACTAGAAATTTCATATCTAGAAACTCCACAACAAGAAACTGTAAAACTAGACTTCGCAACTAGAAACTCAACAACTAGAAACTCCACAACTAAAAACTCCACAACTGGAAACTCCACAACTTGAGACTCCGCAACTTGAAACTCCACAACAATAAACTCCGCTATTAAAAACTCCGCAACGAGAAACTCCGCAACTAGAAACTCCACAATTGAAACTCCACAACTACATACTCCACAACTGGAAACTCCACAACTAGATACTTCACAAATGGAAACTCCACAACTAGATACTCCACAACTGGAAACTCCACAACTAGAAACTCCACAACTAGAGACTCCACAACTAGAAACTCCACAACTAGAAACTCCACAACTAGAAACTCCACAACTGGAAACTCCACAACTAGATACTCCGCAACTAGAAACTCCACAACTAGAGACTCCACAACTTGAAACTCCACAACTAGAAACTCCACAACTAGAAACTCTGCAACTAGAGACTCCACAACTAGAAACTCCACAACTAGAAACTCCACAACTAGAAACTCCACAACTAGAAACTCCACAACAAGAGATTCCGCAACTAGAAACTCCACAACCAGAGACTCCGCAACTAGAAACTCCGCAGCTAGAAACTCCACAAATAGAAACTCCGCAACTAGAAACTCCGCAGCTAGAAACTACACAACTAGAGACTCCACAAATAGAAACTCCACAACTAGAAACTCCACAACTGGAAACTCCCCAACTAGAAACTCCGCAACTAGAAACTCCGCAACAGGAGACTCTACAACTAGAAACTCCACAACTAGAAACTCCAAAACTAGAAACTCCACAACTCGAAACTCCACAACTGGAAACTTCAGAACTAGACACTCCACAACTAAAAACTCTTCAACTTGAAACTCCTCAACTAGAAACTCCACAACTAGAAACTCCACAAAAGAGACTCCGCGACTTCACAATTAGAAACTCCACAACTGGAAACTCCACAAATAGATACTCTGCAACTAGAAACTCCACAACTAGAGACTCCACAACTTGAAACTCCACAACTTTAAACTCCATAACTTGAGACTCCACACCTAGAAACTCCACAACTTGAAACTCCACAGCTTGAGACTCCGCAACTAGAAAATCCACAACTAGGGACTCCACAACTGGAAACTCCACTACTAGATACTCCACAACTGAAAACTCGGCAACTAGAAACTCCACAACTAGAGACTCCACAACTTGAAACTCCACAACTAGAGACTCTGCAACTAGAAACTCCACAACTCGAAACTCCACAACTGGAAACTCCACAACGAGACACTCCACAACAAAAAACTCTTCAACTAGAAACTCCTAAACTAGAGACTCCACAACTAGAGAATCTACAACTAGAGACTTCAAACTAGAAACTCAACAACTAGAAACTCCACAACTAAAAACTCAACAACTAGAAACTCCCCAGCTTGAGACTCCGCAACTTGAAACTCCACAACTAGAAACTCCGCAACTAGAAACTCCACAACAAGGGACTCCACAACTAGAAACTCCACAACTAGAAACTTCACAACTCGAAACTCCACTACTAGATACTCCACAACTGGAAACTCGACAACTAGAAACTCCACATCTAGAGACTCCACAACTTGAAACTCCACAACTAGAGACTCTGCAACTAGAAACTCAACAACTAGAGTCTCCGCAACTCAACAATTAGAAACTCCACAACTGGAAAATCCACAACTAGATACTCCACAACTAGAAAATCTACAACTAGAAACTCCACAACTATAGACTCCACAACTTGAAACTCCACAAGTTTAAACTCCACAACTTGAGACTCCACAACTAGAAACTCCACAACTAGAAACTCCACAACTGGGAACTCCCCAACTAGAAACTCCGCAACTAGAAACTCCGCAACAGGAGACTCTACAACTAGAAACTCCACAACTAGAAACTCGAAAACTAGAAACTCCACAACTAGAAACTTCACAACTAGAAACTCCGCAACTAGAGACTCCACAACTAGAAACTTCACAACTTGAAACTCCTCAAATAGAAACTCCACAACCAGAAACTCCACAACTAGAAACTCCGCAACTAGAAACTCCGCAACTAGAGACTCCACAACTAGAAACCCCACAACTAGAAACTCCACATCTTCAAACTCTATTAAAACAGACTCGGCAACTAGAAATTCCATATCTAGAAACTCCACAACTAGAAACTGCAAAACTAGAGACTTCACAACTAGAAACTCAACAACTAGAAACTCCACAACTAAAAACTCCACAACTGGGAACTCCACAACTTGAGACTCCGCAACTTGAAAATTCACAACTAGAAACTCCGCTATTAAAAACTCCGCAACTAGAAACTCCGCAACTAAATACTCCACAACTTAAAACTCCACAACTAGAAACTCCACAACTAGATACTTCACAACGGGAAACTCAACAACTAGATACTCCACAACTGGAAACTCCACAACTAGAAACTCCACAACTAGAGACTCCACAACTCGAAACTCTTCAACTAGAAACTCCACGACTAGAAACTCCACAACCAGAAACTCTGCAACTCCACAACTAGAAACTCCACAACTGGAAACTCCACAACTAGATACTCTGCAACTAGAAACTCCACAACTAGAGACTCCACAACTTGAAACTCCACAACTTTAAGCTCCACAACTTGAGACTCCACAACTAGAAACTGCGCAACTTGAAACTCCGCAGCTTGAGACTCCGCAACTGGAAATTCCACATCTATGGACTCCGCCACTAGAAACTCCACAGCTAGAAACTCCACAACTGGAAACTCCACTACAAGATACTCCACAACTGGAAACTCGGCAACTAGAAACTCTACGACTAGAGACTCCACAACTTGAAACTCCACAACTAGAAACTCCACAACTCGAAACTCCACTACTAGATACTCCACAACTGGAAACTCGACAACTAGAAACTCCACATCTAGAGACTCCACAACTTGAAACTCCACAACTAGAGACTCTGCAACTAGAAACTCAACAACTAGAGACTGCGCAACTCAACAACTATAAACTCCACAACTGGAAAATCCACAACTAGATACTCCACAACTAGAAAATATACAACTAGAAACTCCACAACTATAGACTCCCCAACTTCAAACTCCACAAGTGTAAACTTCACAACTTGAGACTCCACAACTAGAAACTCCACAACTGAAAACTCCCCAACTAGAAACTCCGCAACTAGAAACTCCGCAACAGGAGACTCTACAACTAGAAACTCCACAACTAGAAACTCCAAAACGAGAAACTCCACAACTAGAAACTCCACAAGTTTAAAGTCCACAACTTGAGACTCCACAACTAGAAACTCTACAACTTGAAACTCCTCAACTAGAAACTCCACAACCAGAAACTCCACAACTAGAAACTCCGCAACTAGAAACTCCGCAACTAGAGACTCCACAACTAGAAACTCCACAACTAGAAACTCCACAACTACAAACTCCACAAATACAGACTCGGCAACTAGAAATTCCATATCTAGAAACTCCACAACTAGTAACTGCAAAACTAGAGACTTCACAACTAGAAACTCAACAACTAGAAACTCCACAACTAAAAACTCCACAACTGGAAACTCCACAACTTGAGACTCCGCGACTTGAAACTTCACAACTAGAAACTCCGCTATTAAAAACTCCGCAACTAGAAACTTCACAACTTAAAACTCCACAACTAGATACTCCACAACTGGAAACTCCACAACTAGATACTTCACAACTGGAAACTCCACAACTAGATACTCCACAACTGGAAACTCCACAACTAGCGACTCCACAACTCGAAACTCCACAACTAGAAACTCCACAACTAAAAACTTCACAACCAGAGACTCCACAGCTTCACAACTAGAAACTCCACAACTGGAAACTCCACAACTGGAAACTCGACAACTAGAAACTCCACAACTAGAGACTCCACAACTAGAAACTCCACAACTAGAAACTCCACAACTAGAAACTCCACAACTAGAGATTCCGCAACTAGAATCTCCACAACCAGAGACTCCGCAACTAGAAACTCCGCAGCTAGAAACTCCACAAATAGAAACTCCGCAACTAGAAACTCCGCAACTAGAAACTACACAACTAGAGACTCCACAAATAGAAACTCCACAACTAGAAACTCCACAACTGGAAACTCCCCAAATAGAAACTCCGCAACTAGAAACTCCGCAACAGGAGACTCTACAACTAGAAACTCCACAACTAGAAACTCCAAAACTAGAAACTCCACAACTCGAAACTCCACAACTGGAAACTTCAGAACTAGACACTCCACAACTAAAAACTCTTCAACTTGAAACTCCTCAACTAGAAACTCCACAACTAGAAACTCCACAAAAGAGACTCCGCGACTTCACAATTAGAAACTCCACAACTGGAAACTCCACAAATAGATACTCTGCAACTAGAAACTCCACAACTAGAGACTCCACAACTTGAAACTCCACAACTTTAAACTCCATAACTTGAGACTCCACACCTAGAAACTCCACAACTTGAAACTCCACAGCTTGAGACTCCGCAACTAGAAAATCCACAACTAGGGACTCCACAACTGGAAACTCCACTACTAGATACTCCACAACTGAAAACTCGGCAACTAGAAACTCCACAACTAGAGACTCCACAACTTGAAACTCCACAACTAGAGACTCTGCAACTAGAAACTCCACAACTCGAAACTCCACAACTGGAAACTCCACAACGAGACACTCCACAACAAAAAACTCTTCAACTAGAAACTCCTAAACTAGAGACTCCACAACTAGAGAATCTACAACTAGAGACTTCAAACTAGAAACTCAACAACTAGAAACTCCACAACTAAAAACTCAACAACTAGAAACTCCCCAGCTTGAGACTCCGCAACTTGAAACTCCACAACTAGAAACTCCGCAACTAGAAACTCCACAACAAGGGACTCCACAACTAGAAACTCCACAACTAGAAACTTCACAACTCGAAACTCCACTACTAGATACTCCACAACTGGAAACTCGACAACTAGAAACTCCACATCTAGAGACTCCACAAATTGAAACTCCACAACTAGAGACTCTGCAACTAGAAACTCAACAACTAGAGTCTCCGCAACTCAACAATTAGAAACTCCACAACTGGAAAATCCACAACTAGATACTCCACAACTAGAAAATCTACAACTAGAAACTCCACAACTATAGACTCCACAACTTGAAACTCCACAAGTTTAAACTCCACAACTTGAGACTCCACAACTAGAAACTCCACAACTAGAAACTCCACAACTGGGAACTCCCCAACTAGAAACTCCGCAACTAGAAACTCCGCAACAGGAGACTCTACAACTAGAAACTCCACAACTAGAAACTCGAAAACTAGAAACTCCACAACTAGAAACTTCACAACTAGAAACTCCGCAACTAGAGACTCCACAACTAGAAACTTCTCAACTTGAAACTCCTCAAATAGAAACTCCACAACCAGAAACTCCACAACTAGAAACTCCGCAACTAGAAACTCCGCAACTAGAGACTCCACAACTAGAAACCCCACAACTAGAAACTCCACATCTTCAAACTCTATTAAAACAGACTCGGCAACTAGAAATTCCATATCTAGAAACTCCACAACTAGAAACTGCAAAACTAGAGACTTCACAACTAGAAACTCAACAACTAGAAACTCCACAACTAAAAACTCCACAACTGGGAACTCCACAACTTGAGACTCCGCAACTTGAAAATTCACAACTAGAAACTCC
The DNA here is from genome assembly GCF_043290135.1 of Rhipicephalus microplus. Taxonomy (NCBI): domain Eukaryota; kingdom Metazoa; phylum Arthropoda; class Arachnida; order Ixodida; family Ixodidae; genus Rhipicephalus; species Rhipicephalus microplus. The sequence goes on along the minus strand of NW_027464642.1, from coordinate 1,474,030 downwards.
GCTATTAAAAACTCCGCAACTAGAAACTCCGCAACAATAATACTCCACAACTTAAAACTCCACAACTAGAAACTCCACAACTAGATACTTCACAACGGGAAACTCAACAACTAGATACTCCACAACTGGAAACTCCACAACTAGAAACTCCACAACTAGAGACTCCACAACTCGAAACTCTTCAACTAGAAACTCCACGACTAGAAACTCCACAACCAGAAACTCTGCAACTCCACAACTAGAAACTCCACAACTGGAAACTCCACAACTAGATACTCTGCAACTAGAAACTCCACAACTAGAGACTCCACAACTTGAAACTCCACAACTTTAAGCTCCACAACTTGAGACTCCACAACTAGAAACTGCGCAACTTGAAACTCCGCAGCTTGAGACTCCGCAACTGGAAATTCCACATCTATGGACTCCGCCACTAGAAACTCCACAGCTAGAAACTCCACAACTGGAAACTCCACTACAAGATACTCCACAACTGGAAACTCGGCAACTAGAAACTCTACGACTAGAGACTCCACAACTTGAAACTCCACAACTAGAAACTCCACAACTCGAAACTCCACTACTAGATACTCCACAACTGGAAACTCGACAACTAGAAACTCCACATCTAGAGACTCCACAACTTGAAACTCCACAACTAGAGACTCTGCAACTAGAAACTCAACAACTAGAGACTGCGCAACTCAACAACTATAAACTCCACAACTGGAAAATCCACAACTAGATACTCCACAACTAGAAAATATACAACTAGAAACTCCACAACTATAGACTCCCCAACTTCAAACTCCACAAGTGTAAACTTCACAACTTGAGACTCCACAACTAGAAACTCCACAACTGAAAACTCCCCAACTAGAAACTCCGCAACTAGAAACTCCGCAACAGGAGACTCTACAACTAGAAACTCCACAACTAGAAACTCCAAAACGAGAAACTCCACAACTAGAAACTCCACAAGTTTAAAGCCCACAACTTGAGACTCCACAACTAGAAACTCTACAACTTGAAACTCCTCAACTAGAAACTCCACAACCAGAAACTCCACAACTAGAAACTCCGCAACTAGAAACTCCGCAACTAGAGACTCCACAACTAGAAACTCCACAACTAGAAACTCCACAACTACAAACTCCACAAATACAGACTCGGCAACTAGAAATTCCATATCTAGAAACTCCACAACTAGTAACTGCAAAACTAGAGACTTCACAACTAGAAACTCAACAACTAGAAACTCCACAACTAAAAACTCCACAACTGGAAACTCCACAACTTGAGACTCCGCAACTTGAAACTTCACAACTAGAAACTCCGCTATTAAAAACTCCGCAACTAGAAACTTCACAACTTAAAACTCCACAACTAGATACTCCACAACTGGAAACTCCAAAACTAGATACTTCACAACTGGAAACTCCACAACTAGATACTCCACAACTGGAAACTCCACAACTAGCGACTCCACAACTCGAAACTCCACAACTAGAAACTCCACAACTAAAAACTTCACAACCAGAGACTCCACAGCTTCACAACTAGAAACTCCACAACTGGAAACTCCACAACTGGAAACTCGACAACTAGAAACTCCACAACTAGAGACTCCACAACTAGAAACTCCACAACTAGAAACTCCACAACTAGAAACTCCACAACTAGAGATTCCGCAACTAGAATCTCCACAACCAGAGACTCCGCAACTAGAAACTCCGCAGCTAGAAACTCCACAAATAGAAACTCCGCAACTAGAAACTCCGCAACTAGAAACTACACAACTAGAGACTCCACAAATAGAAACTCCACAACTAGAAACTCCACAACTGGAAACTCCCCAAATAGAAACTCCGCAACTAGAAACTCCGCAACAGGAGACTCTACAACTAGAAACTCCACAACTAGAAACTCCAAAACAAGAAACTCCACAACTCGAAACTCCACAACTGGAAACTCCACCACTAGACACTCCACAACTAAAAACTCTTCAACTTGAAACTCCTCAACTAGAAACTCCACAACTAGAAACTCCACAAAAGAGACTCCGCGACTTCACAATTAGAAACTCCACAACTGGAAACTCCACAAATAGATACTCTGCAACTAGAAACTCCACAACTAGAGACTCCACAACTTGAAACTCCACAACTTTAAACTCCATAACTTGAGACTCCACACCTAGAAACTCCACAACTTGAAACTCCACAGCTTGAGACTCCGCAACTAGAAACTCCACAACTAGGGACTCCACAACTGGAAACTCCACTACTAGATACTCCACAACTGAAAACTCGGCAACTAGAAACTCCACAACTAGAGACTCCACAACTTGAAACTCCACAACTAGAGACTCTGCAACTAGAAACTCCACAACTCGAAATTCCACAACTGGAAACTCCACAACGAGACACTCCACAACAAAAAACTCTTCAACTAGAAACTCCTAAACTAGAGACTCCACAACTAGAGAATCTACAACTAGAGACTTCAAACTAGAAACTCAACAACTAGAAACTCCACAACTAAAAACTCAACAACTAGAAACTCCCCAGCTTGAGACTCCGCAACTTGAAACTCCACAACTAGAAACTCCGCAACTAGAAACTCCACAACAAGGGACTCCACAACTAGAAACTCCACAACTAGAAACTTCACAACTCGAAACTCCACTACTAGATACTCCACAACTGGAAACTCGACAACTAGAAACTCCACATCTAGAGACTCCACAACTTGAAACTCCACAACTAGAGACTCTGCAACTAGAAACTCAACAACTAGAGACTCTGCAACTCAACAATTAGAAACTCCACAACTGGAAAATCCACAACTAGATACTCCACAACTAGAAAATCTCCAACTAGAAAATCCACAACTATAGACTCCACAACTTGAAACTCCACAAGTTTAAACTCCACAACTTGAGACTCCACAACTAGAAACTCCACAACTAGAAACTCCACAACTGGGAACTCCCCAACTAGAAACTCCGCAACTAGAAACTCCGCAACAGGAGACTCTACAACTAGAAACTCCACAACTAGAAACTCGAAAACTAGAAACTCCACAACTAGAAACTTCACAACTAGAAACTCCGCAACTAGAGACTCCACAACTAGAAACTTCACAACTTGAAACTCCTCAAATAGAAACTCCACAACCAGAAACTCCACAACTAGAAACTCCGCAACTAGAAACTCCGCAACTAGAGACTCCACAACTAGAAACCCCACAACTAGAAACTCCACAACTTCAAACTCTATTAAAACAGACTCGGCAACTAGAAATTCCATATCTAGAAACTCCACAACTAGAAACTGCAAAACTAGAGACTTCACAACTAGAAACTCAACAACTAGAAACTCCACAACTAAAAACTCCACAACTGGAAACTCCACAACTTGAGACTCCGCAACTTGAACATTCACAACTAGAAACTCCGCTATTAAAAACTCCGCAACTAGAAACTCCGCAACTAAAAACTCCACAACTTAAAACTCCACAACTAGATACTCCACAACTGGAAACTCCACAACTAGATACTTCACAACAGGAAACTCAACAACTAGATACTCCACAACTGGAAACTCCACAACTAGAAACTCCACAACTAGAGACTCCACAACTCGAAACTCCACAACTAGAAACTCCACGACTAGAAACTGCACAACCAGAAACTCCGCAACTCCACAACTAGAAACTCCACAACTGGAAACTCCACAACTAGATACTCTGCAACTAGAAACTCCACAACTAGAGACTCCACAACTTGAAACTCCACAACTTTAAGCTCCACAACTTGAGACTCCACAACTAGAAACTGCGCAACTTGAAACTCCGCAGCTTGAGACTCCGCAACTGGAAATTCCACAACTATGGACTCCGCCACTAGAAACTCCACAGCTAGAAACTCCACAACTGGAAACTCCACTACAAGATACTCCACTACTAGATACTCCACAACTGGAAACTCGACAACTAGAAACTCCACATCTAGAGACTCCACAACTTGAAACTCCACAACTAGAAACTCCACAACTAGAAACTCCACAACTGGGAACTCCCCAACTAGAAACTCCGCAACTAGAAACTCCGCAACAGGAGACTCTACAACTAGAAACTCCACAACTAGAAACTCGAAAACTAGAAACTCCACAACTAGAAACTTCACAACTAGAAACTCCGCAACTAGAGACTCCACAACTAGAAACTTCACAACTTGAAACTCCTCAAATAGAAACTCCACAACCAGAAACTCCACAACTAGAAACTCCGCAACTAGAAACTCCGCAACTAGAGACTCCACAACTAGAAACCCCACAACTAGAAACTCCACAACTTCAAACTCTATTAAAACAGACTCGGCAACTAGAAATTCCATATCTAGAAACTCCACAACTAGAAACTGCAAAACTAGAGACTTCACAACTAGAAACTCAACAACTAGAAACTCCACAACTAAAAACTCCACAACTGGAAACTCCACAACTTGAGACTCCGCAACTTGAAACTCCACAACAATAAACTCCGCTATTATAAACTCCGCAACTAGAAACTCCGCAACTAGAAACTCCACAACTTGAAACTCCACAACTAGATACTCCACAACTGGAAACTCCACATTAGATTCTTCACAAATTGAAACTCCACAATTAGATACTCCACAACTGGAAACTCCACAACTAGAGACTCCACAACTAGAAACTCCACAACTAGAAACTCCACAACTAGAAACTCCACAACTGGAAACTCAACAACTAGATACTCCGCAACTAGAAACTCCACAACTAGAGACTCCACAACTTGAAACTCCACAACTAGAAACTCCACAACTAGAAACTCCACAACTAGAGACTCCACAACTAGAAACTCCACAACTAGAAACTCCACAACTAGAAACTCCACAACTGGAAACTCCACAACTAGATACTCCGCAACTAGAAACTCCACAACTAGAGACTCCACAACTTGAAACTCCACAACTAGAAACTCCACAACTAGAAACTCCACAACTAGAAACTCCACAACTAGAAACTCCACAACTAGAAACTCCACAACTAGAGATTCCGCAACTAGAAACTCCACAACCAGAGACTCCGCAACTAGAAACTCCGCAGCTAGAAACTCCACAAATAGAAACTCCGCAACTAGAAACTCCGCAGCTAGAAACTACACAACTAGAGACTCCACAAATAGAAACTCCACAACTAGAAACTCCACAACTGGAAACTCCCCAACTAGAAACTCCGCAACTAGAAACTCCGCAACAGGAGACTCTACAACTAGAAACTCCACAACTAGAAACTCCAAAACTAGAAACTCCACAACTCGAAACTCCACAACTGGAAACTCCACAACTAGACACTCCACAACTAAAAACTCTTAAACTTGAAACTCCTCAACTAGAAACTCCACAACTAGAAACTCCACAAAAGAGACTCCGCGACTTCACAATTAGAAACTCCACAACTGGAAACTCCACAAATAGATACTCTGCAACTAGAAACTCCACAACTAGAGACTCCACAACTTGAAACTCCACAACTTTAAACTCCATAACTTGAGACTCCACACCTAGAAACTCCACAACTTGAAACTCCACAGCTTGAGACTCCGCAACTAGAAACTCCACAACTAGGGACTCCACAACTGGAAACTCCACTACTAGATACTCCACAACTGAAAACTCGGCAACTAGAAACTCCACAACTAGAGACTCCACAACTTGAAACTCCACAACTAGAGACTCTGCAACTAGAAACTCCACAACTCGAAACTCCACAACTGGAAACTCCACAACGAGACACTCCACAACAAAAAACTCTTCAACTAGAAACTCCTAAACTAGAGACTCCACAACTAGAGAATCTACAACTAGAGACTTCAAACTAGAAACTCAACAACTAGAAACTCCACAACTAAAAACTCAACAACTAGAAACTCCCCAGCTTGAGACTCCGCAACTTGAAACTCCACAACTAGAAACTCCGCAACTAGAAACTCCACAACTAGAAACTCCACAACTAGAAACTCCACAACTAAAAACTCCACAACCAGAGACTCCACAGCTTCACAACTAGAAACTCCACAACTGGAAACTCCACAACTAGATACTCTGCAACTAGAAACTCCACAACTAGAGACTCCACAACTTGAAACTCCACAACTTGAAACTCCACAACTTGAGAATCCACAACTAGAAACTCCACAACTTGAAACTCCGCAGCTTGAGACTCCGCAACTAGAAACTCCACAACTAGGGACTCCGCAACTAGAAACTCCACAACTAGAAACTCCACAACTGGAAACTCCACAACTAGAAACTCCACAGCTTGAGACTCCGCAACTTGAAACTCCACAACTTGAAACTTCGCAACTAGAAACTCCGCAACTAGGGACTCCACAACTAGAAACTCCACAACTAGAAACTCCACAACTCGAAACTCCACTACTAGATACTCCACAACTGGAAACTCGACAACTAGAAACTCCACATCTAGAGACTCCACAATTTGAAACTCCACAACTAGAGACTCTGCAACTAGAAACTCAACAACTAGATACTCCGCAACTGAACAACTAGAAACTCCACAACTGGAAAATCCACAACTAGATACTCCACAACTAGAAAATCTACAACTAGAAACTCCGCAACTATAGACTCCACAACTTGAAACTCCACAAGTTTAAACTCCACAACTTGAGACTCCACAAGTAGAAACTCCACAACTAGAAACTCCACAACTGGAAACTCCCCAACTAGAAACTCCGCAAGTAGAAACTCCGCAACAGGAGACTCTACAACTAGAAACTCCACAACTAGAAACTTCAAAACTAGAAACTCCACAACTAGAAACTTCACAACTAGAAACTCCACAACTAGAAACTCCACAACTGGAAACTCCCCAACTAGAAACTCCGCAACTAGAAACTCCGCAACAGGAGACTCTACAACTAGAAACTCCACAACTAGAAACTCCAAAACTAGAAACTCCACAACTCGAAACTCCACAACTGGAAACTCCACAACTAGACACTCCACAACTAAAAACTCTTCAACTTGAAACTCCTCAACTAGAAACTCCACAACTAGAAACTCCACAAAAGAGACTCCGCGACTTCACAATTAGAAACTCCACAACTGGAAACTCCACAAATAGATACTCTGCAACTAGAAACTCCACAACTAGAGACTCCACAACTTGAAACTCCACAACTTTAAACTCCATAACTTGAGACTCCACACCTAGAAACTCCACAACTTGAAACTCCACAGCTTGAGACTCCGCAACTAGAAACTCCACAACTAGGGACTCCACAACTGGAAACTCCACTACTAGATACTCCACAACTGAAAACTCGGCAACTAGAAACTCCACAACTAGAGACTCCACAACTTGAAACTCCACAACTAGAGACTCTGCAACTAGAAACTCCACAACTCGAAACTCCACAACTGGAAACTCCAAAACGAGACACTCCACAACAAAAAACTCTTCAACTAGAAACTCCTAAACTAGAGACTCCACAACTAGAGAATCTACTACTAGAGACTTCAAACTAGAAACTCAACAACTAGAAACTCCACAACTAAAAACTCAACAACTAGAAACTCCCCAGCTTGAGACTCCGCAACTTGAAACTCCACAACTAGAAACTCCGCAACTAGAAACTCCACAACAAGGGACTCCACAACTAGAAACTCCACAACTAGAAACTTCACAACTCGAAACTCCACTACTAGATACTCCACAACTGGAAACTCGACAACTAGAAACTCCACATCTAGAGACTCCACAACTTGAAACTCCACAACTAGAGACTCTGCAACTAGAAACTCAACAACTAGAGACTCTGCAACTCAACAATTAGAAACTCCACAACTGGAAAATCCCCAACTAGATACTCCACAACTAGAAAATCTACAACTAGAAACTCCACAACTATAGACTCCACAACTTGAAACTCCACAAGTTTAAACTCCACAACTTGAGACTCCACAACTAGAAACTCCACAACTAGAAACTCCACAACTGGGAACTCCCCAACTAGAAACTCCGCAACTAGAAACTCCGCAACAGGAGACTCTACAACTAGAAACTCCACAACTAGAAACTCGAAAACTAGAAACTCCACAACTAGAAACTTCACAACTAGAAACTCCGCAACTAGAGACTCCACAACTAGAAACTTCACAACTTGAAACTCCTCAAATAGAAACTCCACAACCAGAAACTCCACAACTAGAAACTCCGCAACTAGAAACTCCGCAACTAGAGACTCCACAACTAGAAACCCCACAACTAGAAACTCCACATCTTCAAACTCTATTAAAACAGACTCGGCAACTAGAAATTCCATATCTAGAAACTCCACAACTAGAAACTGCAAAACTAGAGACTTCACAACTAGAAACTCAACAACTAGAAACTCCACAACTAAAAACTCCACAACTGGGAACTCCACAACTTGAGACTCCGCAACTTGAAAATTCACAACTAGAAACTCCGCTATTAAAAACTCCGCAACTAGAAACTCCGCAACTAAATACTCCACAACTTAAAACTCCACAACTAGAAACTCCACAACTAGATACTTCACAACGGGAAACTCAACAACTAGATACTCCACAACTGGAAACTCCACAACTAGAAACTCCACAACTAGAGACTCCACAACTCGAAACTCTTCAACTAGAAACTCCACGACTAGAAACTCCACAACCAGAAACTCTGCAACTCCACAACTAGAAACTCCACAACTGGAAACTCCACAACTAGATACTCTGCAACTAGAAACTCCACAACTAGAGACTCCACAACTTGAAACTCCACAACTTTAAGCTCCACAACTTGAGACTCCACAACTAGAAACTGCGCAACTTGAAACTCCGCAGCTTGAGACTCCGCAACTGGAAATTCCACATCTATGGACTCCGCCACTAGAAACTCCACAGCTAGAAACTCCACAACTGGAAACTCCACTACAAGATACTCCACAACTGGAAACTCGGCAACTAGAAACTCTACGACTAGAGACTCCACAACTTGAAACTCCACAACTAGAAACTCCACAACTCGAAACTCCACTACTAGATACTCCACAACTGGAAACTCGACAACTAGAAACTCTACATCTAGAGACTCCACAACTTGAAACTCCACAACTAGAGACTCTGCAACTAGAAACTCAACAACTAGAGACTGCGCAACTCAACAACTATAAACTCCACAACTGGAAAATCCACAACTAGATACTCCACAACTAGAAAATATACAACTAGAAACTCCACAACTATAGACTCCCCATCTTCAAACTCCACAAGTGTAAACTTCACAACTTGAGACTCCACAACTAGAAACTCCACAACTGAAAACTCCCCAACTAGAAACTCCGCAACTAGAAACTCCGCAACAGGAGACTCTACAACTAGAAACTCCACAACTAGAAACTCCAAAACGAGAAACTCCACAACTAGAAACTCCACAAGTTTAAAGTCCACAACTTGAGACTCCACAACTAGAAACTCTACAACTTGAAACTCCTCAACTAGAAACTCCACAACCAGAAACTCCACAACTAGAAACTCCGCAACTAGAAACTCCGCAACTAGAGACTCCACAACTAGAAACTCCACAACTAGAAACTCCACAACTACAAACTCCACAAATACAGACTCGGCAACTAGAAATTCCATATCTAGAAACTCCACAACTAGTAACTGCAAAACTAGAGACTTCACAACTAGAAACTCAACAACTAGAAACTCCACAACTAAAAACTCCACAACTGGAAACTCCACAACTTGAGACTCCGCAACTTGAAACTTCACAACTAGAAACTCCGCTATTAAAAACTCCGCAACTAGAAACTTCACAACTTAAAACTCCACAACTAGATACTCCACAACTGGAAACTCCACAACTAGATACTTCACAACTGGAAACTCCACAACTAGATACTCCACAACTGGAAACTCCACAACTAGCGACTCCACAACTCGAAACTCCACAACTAGAAACTCCACAACTAAAAACTTCACAACCAGAGACTCCACAGCTTCACAACTAGAAACTCCACAACTGGAAACTCCACAACTGGAAACTCGACAACTAGAAACTCCACAACTAGAGACTCCACAACTAGAAACTCCACAACTAGAAACTCCACAACTAGAAACTCCACAACTAGAGATTACGCAACTAGAATCTCCACAACCAGAGACTCCGCAACTAGAAACTCCGCAGCTAGAAACTCCACAAATAGAAACTCCGCAACTAGAAACTCCGCAACTAGAAACTACACAACTAGAGACTCCACAAATACAAACTCCACAACTAGAAACTCCACAACTGGAAACTCCCCAAATAGAAACTCCGCAACTAGAAACTCCGCAACAGGAGACTCTACAACTAGAAACTCCACAACTAGAAACTCCAAAACTAGAAACTCCACAACTCGAAACTCCACAACTGGAAACTCCACAACTAGACACTCCACAACTTGAAACTCCACAACTAGAGACTCTGCAACTAGAAACTCAACAACTAGAGACTCTGCAACTCAACAATTAGAAACTCCACAACTGGAAAATCCACAACTAGATACTCCACAACTAGAAAATCTCCAACTAGAAAATCCACAACTATAGACTCCACAACTTGAAACTCCACAAGTTTAAACTCCACAACTTGAGACTCCACAACTAGAAACTCCACAACTAGAAACTCCACAACTGGAACTCCCCAACTAGAAACTCCGCAACTAGAAACTCCGCAACAGGAGACTCTACAACTAGAAACTCCACAACTAGAAACTCGAAAACTAGAAACTCCACAACTAGAAACTTCACAACTAGAAACTCCGCAACTAGAGACTCCACAACTAGAAACTTCACAACTTGAAACTCCTCAAATAGAAACTCCACAACCAGAAACTCCACAACTAGAAACTCCGCAACTAGAAACTCCGCAACTAGAGACTCCACAACTAGAAACCCCACAACTAGAAACTCCACAACTTCAAACTCTATTAAAACAGACTCGGCAACTAGAAATTCCATATCTAGAAACTCCACAACTAGAAACTGCAAAACTAGAGACTTCACAACTAGAAACTCAACAACTAGAAACTCCACAACTAAAAACTCCACAACTGGAAACTCCACAACTTGAGACTCCGCAACTTGAACATTCACAACTAGAAACTCCGCTATTAAAAACTCCGCAACTAGAAACTCCGCAACTAAAAACTCCACAACTTAAAACTCCACAACTAGATACTCCACAACTGGAAACTCCACAACTAGATACTTCACAACAGGAAACTCAACAACTAGATACTCCACAACTGGAAACTCCACAACTAGAAACTCCACAACTAGAGACTCCACAACTCGAAACTCCACAACTAGAAACTCCACGACTAGAAACTGCACAACCAGAAACTCCGCAACTCCACAACTAGAAACTCCACAATTGGAAACTCCACAACTAGATACTCTGCAACTAGAAACTCCACAACTAGAGACTCCACAACTTGAAACTCCACAACTTTAAGCTCCACAACTTGAGACTCCACAACTAGAAACTGCGCAACTTGAAACTCCGCAGCTTGAGACTCCGCAACTGGAAATTCCACAACTATGGACTCCGCCACTAGAAACTCTACAGCTAGAAACTCCACAACTGGAAACTCCACTACAAGATACTCCACAACTGGAAACTCGGCAACTAGAAACTCTACGACTAGAGACTCCACAACTTGAAACTCCACAACTAGAAACTCCACAACTCGAAACTCCACTACTAGATACTCCACAACTGGAAACTCGGCAACTAGAAACTCCACATCTAGAGACTCCACAACTTGAAACTCCACAACTAGAAACTCCACAACTAGAAACTCCACAACTGGGAACTCCCCAACTAGAAACTCCGCAACTAGAAACTCCGCAACAGGAGACTCTACAACTAGAAACTCCACAACTAGAAACTCGAAAACTAGAAACTCCACAACTAGAAACTTCACAACTAGAAACTCCGCAACTAGAGACTCCACAACTAGAAACTTCACAACTTGAAACTCCTCAAATAGAAACTCCACAACCAGAAACTCCACAACTAGAAACTCCGCAACTAGAAACTCCGCAACTAGAGACTCCACAACTAGAAACCCCACAACTAGAAACTCCACAACTTCAAACTCTATTAAAACAGACTCGGCAACTAGAAATTCCATATCTAGAAACTCCACAACTAGAAACTGCAAAACTAGAGACTTCACAACTAGAAACTCAACAACTAGAAACTCCACAACTAAAAACTCCACAACTGGAAACTCCACAACTTGAGACTCCGCAACTTGAAACTCCACAACAATAAACTCCGCTATTATAAACTCCGCAACTAGAAACTCCGCAACTAGAAACTCCACAACTTGAAACTCCACAACTAGATACTCCACAACTGGAAACTCCACATTAGATACTTCACAAATTGAAACTCCACAATTAGATACTCCACAACTGGAAACTCCACAACTAGAAACTCCACAACTAGAGACTCCACAACTAGAAACTCCACAACTAGAAACTCCACAACTAGAAACTCCACAACTGGAAACTCAACAACTAGATACTCCGCAACTAGAAACTCCACAACTAGAGACTCCACAACTTGAAACTCCACAACTAGAAACTCCACAACTAGAAACTCCACAACTAGAGACTCCACAACTAGAAACTCCACAACTAGAAACTCCACAACTAGAAACTCCACAACTGGAAACTCCACAACTAGATACTCCGCAACTAGAAACTCCACAACTAGAGACTCCACAACTTGAAACTCCACAACTAGAAACTCCACAACTAGAAACTCCACAACTAGAAACTCCACAACTAGAAACTCCACAACTAGAAACTCCACAACTAGAGATTCCGCAACTAGAAACTCCACAACCAGAGACTCCGCAACTAGAAACTCCGCAGCTAGAAACTCCACAAATAGAAACTCCGCAACTAGAAACTCCGCAGCTAGAAACTACACAACTAGAGACTCCACAAATAGAAACTCCACAACTAGAAACTCCACAACTGGAAACTCCCCAACTAGAAACTCCGCAACTAGAAACTCCGCAACAGGAGACTCTACAACTAGAAACTCCACAACTAGAAACTCCAAAACTAGAAACTCCACAACTCGAAACTCCACAACTGGAAACTCCACAACTAGACACTCCACAACTAAAAACTCTTCAACTTGAAACTCCTCAACTAGAAACTCCACAACTAGAAACTCCACAAAAGAGACTCCGCGACTTCACAATTAGAAACTCCACAACTGGAAACTCCACAAATAGATACTCTGCAACTAGAAACTCCACAACTAGAGACTCCACAACTTGAAACTCCACAACTTTAAACTCCATAACTTGAGACTCCACACCTAGAAACTCCACAACTTGAAACTCCACAGCTTGAGACTCCGCAACTAGAAACTCCACAACTAGGGACTCCACAACTGGAAACTCCACTACTAGATACTCCACAACTGAAAACTCGGCAACTAGAAACTCCACAACTAGAGACTCCACAACTTGAAACTCCACAACTAGAGACTCTGCAACTAGAAACTCCACAACTCGAAACTCCACAACTGGAAACTCCACAACGAGACACTCCACAACAAAAAACTCTTCAACTAGAAACTCCTAAACTAGAGACTCCACAACTAGAGAATCTACAACTAGAGACTTCAAACTAGAAACTCAACAACTAGAAACTCCACAACTAAAAACTCAACAACTAGAAACTCCCCAGCTTGAGACTCCGCAACTTGAAACTCCACAACTAGAAACTCCGCAACTAGAAACTCCACAACTAGAAACTCCACAACTAGAAACTCCACAACTAAAAACTCCACAACCAGAGACTCCACAGCTTCACAACTAGAAACTCCACAACTGGAAACTCCACAACTAGATACTCTGCAACTAGAAACTCCACAACTAGAGACTCCACAACTTGAAACTCCACAACTTGAAACTCCACAACTTGAGAATCCACAACTAGAAACTCCACAACTTGAAACTCCGCAGCTTGAGACTCCGCAACTAGAAACTCCACAACTAGGGACTCCGCAACTAGAAACTCCACAACTAGAAACTCCACAACTGGAAACTCCACAACTAGAAACTCCACAGCTTGAGACTCCGCAACTTGAAACTCCACAACTTGAAACTTCGCAACTAGAAACTCCGCAACTAGGGACTCCACAACTAGAAACTCCACAACTAGAAACTCCACAACTCGAAACTCCACAACTAGATACTCCACAACTGGAAACTCGACAACTAGAAACTCCATATCTAGAGACTCCACAATTTGAAACTCCACAACTAGAGACTCTGCAACTAGAAACTCAACAACTAGATACTCCGCAACTGAACAACTAGAAACTCCACAACTGGAAAATCCACAACTAGATACTCCACAACTAGAAAATCTACAACTAGAAACTCCGCAACTATAGACTCCACAACTTGAAACTCCACAAGTTTAAACTCCACAACTTGAGACTCCACAAGTAGAAACTCCACAACTAGAAACTCCACAACTGGAAACTCCCCAACTAGAAACTCCGCAAGTAGAAACTCCGCAACAGGAGACTCTACAACTAGAAACTCCACAACTAGAAACTTCAAAACTAGAAACTCCACAACTAGAAACTTCACAACTAGAAACTCCACAACTAGAAACTCCACAACTGGAAACTCCCCAACTAGAAACTCCGCAACTAGAAACTCCGCAACAGGAGACTCTACAACTAGAAACTCCACAACTAGAAACTCCAAAACTAGAAACTCCACAACTCGAAACTCCACAACTGGAAACTCCACAACTAGACACTCCACAACTAAAAACTCTTCAACTTGAAACTCCTCAACTAGAAACTCCACAACTAGAAACTCCACAAAAGAGACTCCGCGACTTCACAATTAGAAACTCCACAACTGGAAACTCCACAAATAGATACTCTGCAACTAGAAACTCCACAACTAGAGACTCCACAACTTGAAACTCCACAACTTTAAACTCCATAACTTGAGACTCCACACCTAGAAACTCCACAACTTGAAACTCCACAGCTTGAGACTCCGCAACTAGAAACTCCACAACTAGGGACTCCACAACTGGAAACTCCACTACTAGATACTCGACAACTGAAAACTCGGCAACTAGAAACTCCACAACTAGAGACTCCACAACTTGAAACTCCACAACTAGAGACTCTGCAACTAGAAACTCCACAACTCGAAACTCCACAACTGGAAACTCCACAACGAGACACTCCACAACAAAAAACTCTTCAACTAGAAACTCCTAAACTAGAGACTCCACAACTAGAGAATCTACTACTAGAGACTTCAAACTAGAAACTCAACAACTAGAAACTCCACAACTAAAAACTCAACAACTAGAAACTCCCCAGCTTGAGACTCCGCAACTTGAAACTCCACAACTAGAAACTCCGCAACTAGAAACTCCACAACAAGGGACTCCACAACTAGAAACTCCACAACTAGAAACTTCACAACTCGAAACTCCACTACTAGATACTCCACAACTGGAAACTCGACAACTAGAAACTCCACATCTAGAGACTCCACAACTTGAAACTCCACAACTAGAGACTCTGCAACTAGAAACTCAACAACTAGAGACTCTGCAACTCAACAATTAGAAACTCCACAACTGGAAAATCCACAACTAGATACTCCACAACTAGAAAATCTACAACTAGAAACTCCACAACTATAGACTCCACAACTTGAAACTCCACAAGTTTAAACTCCACAACTTGAGACTCCACAACTAGAAACTCCACAACTAGAAACTCCACAACTGGGAACTCCCCAACTAGAAACTCCGCAACTAGAAACTCCGCAACAGGAGACTCTACAACTAGAAACTCCACAACTAGAAACTCGAAAACTAGAAACTCCACAACTAGAAACTTCACAACTAGAAACTCCGCAACTAGAGACTCCACAACTAGAAACTTCACAACTTGAAACTCCTCAAATAGAAACTCCACAACCAGAAACTCCACAACTAGAAACTCCGCAACTAGAAACTCCGCAACTAGAGACTCCACAACTAGAAACCCCACAACTAGAAACTCCACAACTTCAAACTCTATTAAAACAGACTCGGCAACTAGAAATTCCATATCTAGAAACTCCACAACTAGAAACTGCAAAACTAGAGACTTCACAACTAGAAACTCAACAACTAGAAACTCCACAACTAAAAACTCCACAACTGGAAACTCCACAACTTGAGACTCCGCAACTTGAAAATTCACAACTAGAAACTCCGCTATTAAAAACTCCGCAACTAGAAACTCCGCAACTAAAAACTCCACAACTTAAAACTCCACAACTAGATACTCCACAACTGGAAACTCCACAACTAGATACTTCACAACGGGAAACTCAACAACTAGATACTCCACAACTGGAAACTCCACAACTAGAAACTCCACAACTAGAGACTCCACAACTCGAAACTCCACAACTAGAAACTCCACGACTAGAAACTGCACAACCAGAAACTCCGCAACTCCACAACTAGAAACTCCACAACTGGAAACTCCACAACTAGATACTCTGCAACTAGAAACTCCACAACTAGAGACTCCACAACTTGAAACTCCACAACTTTAAGCTCCACAACTTGAGACTCCACAACTAGAAACTGCGCAACTTGAAACTCCGCAGCTTGAGACTCCGCAACTGGAAATTCCACAACTATGGACTCCGCCACTAGAAACTCCACAGCTAGAAACTTCACAACTGGAAACTCCACTACAAGATACTCCACAACTGGAAACTCGGCAACTAGAAACTCTACGACTAGAGACTCCACAACTTGAAACTCCACAACTAGAAACTCCACAACTCGAAACTCCACTACTAGATACTCCACAACTGGAAACTCGACAACTAGAAACTCCACATCTAGAGACTCCACAACTTGAAACTCCACAACTAGAGACTCTGCAACTAGAAACTCAACAACTAGAGACTGCGCAACTCAACAACTATAAACTCCACAACTGGAAAATCCACAACTAGATACTCCACAACTAGAAAATATACAACTAGAAACTCCACAACTATAGACTCCCCAACTTGAAACTCCACAAGTGTAAACTTCACAACTTGAGACTCCACAACTAGAAACTCCACAACTGAAAACTCCCCAACTAGAAACTCCGCCACTAGAAACTCCGCAACAGGAGACTCTACAACTAGAAACTCCACAACTAGAAACTCCAAAACGAGAAACTCCACAAGTTTAAAGTCCACAAGTTGAGACTCTACAACTAGAAACTCTACAACTTGAAACTCCTCAACTAGAAACTCCACAACCAGAAACTCCACAACTAGAAACTCCGCAACTAGAAACTCCGCAACTAGAGACTCCACAACTAGAAACTCCACAACTAGAAACTCCACAACTACAAACTCCACAAATACAGACTCGGCAACTAGAAATTCCATATCTAGAAACTCCACAACTAGTAACTGCAAAACTAGAGACTTCACAACTAGAAACTCAACAACTAGAAACTCCACAACTAAAAACTCCACAACTGGAAACTCCACAACTTGAGACTCCGCAACTTGAAACTTCACAACTAGAAACTCCGCTATTAAAAACTCCCCAACTAGAAACTCCGCAACTAGAAACTTCACAACTTAAAACTCCACAACTAGATACTCCACAACTGGAAACTCCACAACTAGATACTTCACAACTGGAAACTCCACAACTAGATACTCCACAACTGGAAACTCCACAACTAGAGACTCCACAACTCGAAACTCCACAACTAGAAACTCCACAACTAAAAACTTCACAACCAGAGACTCCACAGCTTCACAACTAGAAACTCCACAACTGGAAACTCCACAACTAGATACTCTGCAACTAGAAACTCCACAACTAGAGACTCCACAACTTGAAACTCCACAACTTGAAACTCCACAACTTGAGACTCCACAACTAGAAACTCCACAACTTGAAACTCCGCAGCTTGAGACTCCGCAACTAGAAACTCTACAACTAGGGACTCCGCAACTAGAAACTCCGCAACTAGGGACTCCACAACTAGAAACTCCACAACTAGAAACTCCACAACTCGAAACTCCACTACTAGATACTCCACAACTGGAAACTCGACAACTAGAAACTCCACATCTAGAGACTCCACAATTTGAAACTCCACAACTAGAGACTCTGCAACTAGAAACTCAACAACTAGGTACTCCACAACTGAACAACTAGAAACTCCACAACTGGAAAATCCACAACTAGATACTCCACAACTAGAAAATCTACAACTAGAAACTCCACAACTATAGACTCCACAACTTGAAACTCCACAAGTTTAAACTCCACAACTTGAGACTCCACAAGTAGAAACTCCACAACTAGAAACTCCACAACTGGAAACTCCCCAACTAGAAACTCCGCATCTAGAAACTCCGCAACAGGAGGCTCTAACACTAGAAACTCCACAACTAGAAACTTCAAAACTAGAAACTCCACAACTAGAAACTTCACAACTAGGAACTCCGCAACTAGAGACTCCACAACTAGAAACTCCACAACTTGAAACTCCACAACTAGAAACTCCACAACCAGAAACTCCACAACTAGAAACTCCGCAACTAGAAACTCCACAAATAGAGACTCGGCAACTAGAAATTTCATATCTAGAAACTCCACAACGAGAAACTGTAAAACTAGACTTCACAACTAGAAACTCAACAACTAGAAACTCCACAACTAAAAACTCCACAACTGGAAACTCCACAACTAGACACTCCACAACTAAAAACTCTTCAACTTGAAACTCCTCAACTAGAAACTCCACAACTAGAAACTCCACAAAAGAGACTCCGTGACTTCACAATTAGAAACTCCACAACTGGAAACTCCACAAATAGATACTCTGCAACTAGAAACTCCACAACTAGAGACTCCACAACTTGAAACTCCACAACTTTAAACTCCTTAACTTGAGACTCCACACCTAGAAACTCCACAACTTGAAACTCCACAGCTTGAGACTCCGCAACTAGAAACTCCACAACTAGGGACTCCACAACTGGAAACTCCACTACTAGATACTCCACAGCTGAAAACTCGGCAACTAGAAACTCCACAACTAGAGACTCCACAACTTGAAACTCCACAACTAGAGACTCTGCAACTAGAAACTCCACAACTCGAAACTCCACAACTGGAAACTCCACAACGAGACACTCCACAACAAAAAACTCTTCAACTAGAAACTCCTAAACTAGAGACTCCACAACTAGAGAATCTACAACTAGAGACTTCAAACTAGAAACTCAACAACTAGAAACTCCACAACTAAAAACTCAACAACTAGAAACTCCCCAGCTTGAGACTCCGCAACTTGAAACTCCACAACTAGAAACTCCACAACAAGGGACTCCACAACTAGAAACTCCACAACTAGAAACTTCACAACTCGAAACTCCACTACTAGATACTCCACAACTGGAAACTCGACAACTAGAAACTCCACATCTAGAGACTCCACAACTTGAAACTCCACAACTAGAGACTCTGCAACTAGAAACTCAACAACTAGAGACTCCGCAACTCAACAATTAGAAACTCCACAACTGGAAAATCCACAACTAGATACTCCACAACTAGAAAATCTACAACTAGAAACTCCACAACTATAGACTCCACAACTTGAAACTCCACAAGTTGAGACTCCACAACTAGAAACTCCACAACTAGAAACTCCACAACTGGGATTTCCCCAACTAGAAACTCCGCAACTAGAAACTCCGCAACAGGAGACTCTACAACTAGAAACTCCACAACTAGAAACTCGAAAACTAGAAACTCCACAACTAGAAACTTCACAACTAGAAACTCCGCAACTAGAGACTCCACAACTAGAAACTTCACAACTTGAAACTCCTCAAATAGAAACTCCACAACCAGAAACTCCACAACTAGAAACTCCGCAACTAGAAACTCCGCAACTAGATACTCCACAACTGGAAACTCCACAACTAGAAACTCCACAACTAGAGACTCCACAACTCGAAACTCCACAACTAGAAACTCCACGACTAGAAACTGCACAACCAGAAACTCCGCAACTCCACAACTAGAAACTCCACAACTGGAAACTCCACAACTAGATACTCTGCAACTAGAAACTCCACAACTAGAGACTCCACAACTTGAAACTCCACAACTTTAAGCTCCACAACTTGAGACTCCACAACTAGAAACTGCGCAACTTGAAACTCCGCAGCTTGAGACTCCGCAACTGGAAATTCCACAACTATGGACTCCGCCACTAGAAACTCCACAGCTAGAAACTCCACAACTGGAAACTCCACTACAAGATACTCCACAACTGGAAACTCGGCAACTAGAAACTCTAGGACTAGAGACTCCACAACTTGAAACTCCACAACTAGAAACTCCACAACTCGAAACTCCACTACTAGATACTCCACAACTGGAAACTCGACAACTAGAAACTCCACATCTAGAGACTCCACAACTTGAAACTCCACAACTAGAGACTCTGCAACTAAAAACTCAACAACTAGAGACTGCGCAACTCAACAACTATAAACTCCACAACTGGAAAATCCACAACTAGATACTCCACAACTAGAAAATATACAACTAGAAACTCCACAACTATAGACTCCCCAACTTGAAACTCCACAAGTGTAAACTTCACAACTTGAGACTCCCCAACTAGAAACTCCACAACTGAAAACTCCCCAACTAGAAACTCCGCAACTAGAAACTCCGCAACAAGAGACTCTACAACTAGAAACTCCACAACTAGAAACTCCAAAACGAGAAACTCCACAACTAGAAACTCCACAAGTTTAAAGTCCACAAGTTGAGACTCTACAACTAGAAACTCTACAACTTGAAACTCCTCAACTAGAAACTCCACAACCAGAAACTCCACAACTAGAAACTCCGCAACTAGAAACTCCGCAACTAGAGACTCCACAACTAGAAACTCCACAACTAGAAACTCCACAACTACAAACTCCACAAATACAGACTCGGCAACTAGAAATTCCATATCTAGAAACTCCACAACTAGTAACTGCAAAACTAGAGACTTCACAACTAGAAACTCAACAACTAGAAACTCCACAACTAAAAACTCCACAACTGGAAACTCCACAACTTGAGACTCCGCAACTTGAAACTTCACAACTAGAAACTCCGCTATTAAAAACTCCCCAACTAGAAACACCGCAACTAGAAACTTCACAACTTAAAACTCCACAACTAGATACTCCACAACTGGAAACTCCACAATTAGATACTTCACAACTGGAAACTCCACAACTAGATACTCCACAACTGGAAACTCCACAACTAGAGACTCCACAACTCGAAACTCCACAACTAGAAACTCCACAACTAAAAACTTCACAACCAGAGACTCCACAGCTTCACAACTAGAAACTCCACAACTTGAAACTCCACAACTAGAAACTCCACAACTCGAAACTCCACTACTAGATACTCCACAACTGGAAACTCGACAACTAGAAACTCCACATCTAGAGACTCCACAACTTGAAACTCCACAACTAGAGACTCTGCAACTAGAAACTCAACAACTAGAGACTCTGCAACTCAACAATTAGAAACTCCACAACTGGAAAATCCACAACTAGATACTCCACAACTAGAAAATCTACAACTAGAAACTCCACAACTATAGACTCCACAACTTGAAACTCCACAAGTTTAAACTCCACAACTTGAGACTCCACAACTAGAAACTCCACAACTAGAAACTCCACAACTGGGAACTCCCCAACTAGAAACTCCGCAACTAGAAACTCCGCAACAGGAGACTCTACAACTAGAAACTCCACAACTAGAAACTCGAAAACTAGAAACTCCACAACTAGAAACTTCACAACTAGAAACTCCGCAACTAGAGACTCCACAACTAGAAACTTCACAACTTGAAACTCCTCAAATAGAAACTCCACAACCAGAAACTCCACAACTAGAAACTCCGCAACTAGAAACTCCGCAACTAGAGACTCCACAACTAGAAACCCCACAACTAGAAACTCCACAACTTCAAACTCTATTAAAACAGACTCGGCAACTAGAAATTCCATATCTAGAAACTCCACAACTAGAAACTGCAAAACTAGAGACTTCACAACTAGAAACTCAACAACTAGAAACTCCACAACTAAAAACTCCACAACTGGAAACTCCACAACTTGAGACTCCGCAACTTGAAAATTCACAACTAGAAACTCCGCTATTAAAAACTCCGCAACTAGAAACTCCGCAACTAAAAACTCCACAACTTAAAACTCCACAACTAGATACTCCACAACTGGAAACTCCACAACTAGATACTTCACAACGGGAAACTCAACAACTAGATACTCCACAACTGGAAACTCCACAACTAGAAACTCCACAACTAGAGACTCCACAACTCGAAACTCCACAACTAGAAACTCCACGACTAGAAACTGCACAACCAGAAACTCCGCAACTCCACAACTAGAAACTCCACAACTGGAAACTCCACAACTAGATACTCTGCAACTAGAAACTCCACAACTAGAGACTCCACAACTTGAAACTCCACAACTTTAAGCTCCACAACTTGAGACTCCACAACTAGAAACTGCGCAACTTGAAACTCCGCAGCTTGAGACTCCGCAACTGGAAATTCCACAACTATGGACTCCGCCACTAGAAACTCCACAGCTAGAAACTTCACAACTGGAAACTCCACTACAAGATACTCCACAACTGGAAACTCGGCAACTAGAAACTCTACGACTAGAGACTCCACAACTTGAAACTCCACAACTAGAAACTCCACAACTCGAAACTCCACTACTAGATACTCCACAACTGGAAACTCGACAACTAGAAACTCCACATCTAGAGACTCCACAACTTGAAACTCCACAACTAGAGACTCTGCAACTAGAAACTCAACAACTAGAGACTGCGCAACTCAACAACTATAAACTCCACAACTGGAAAATCCACAACTAGATACTCCACAACTAGAAAATATACAACTAGAAACTCCACAACTATAGACTCCCCAACTTGAAACTCCACAAGTGTAAACTTCACAACTTGAGACTCCACAACTAGAAACTCCACAACTGAAAACTCCCCAACTAGAAACTCCGCCACTAGAAACTCCGCAACAGGAGACTCTACAACTAGAAACTCCACAACTAGAAACTCCAAAACGAGAAACTCCACAAGTTTAAAGTCCACAAGTTGAGACTCTACAACTAGAAACTCTACAACTTGAAACTCCTCAACTAGAAACTCCACAACCAGAAACTCCACAACTAGAAACTCCGCAACTAGAAACTCCGCAACTAGAGACTCCACAACTAGAAACTCCACAACTAGAAACTCCACAACTACAAACTCCACAAATACAGACTCGGCAACTAGAAATTCCATATCTAGAAACTCCACAACTAGTAACTGCAAAACTAGAGACTTCACAACTAGAAACTCAACAACTAGAAACTCCACAACTAAAAACTCCACAACTGGAAACTCCACAACTTGAGACTCCGCAACTTGAAACTTCACAACTAGAAACTCCGCTATTAAAAACTCCCCAACTAGAAACTCCGCAACTAGAAACTTCACAACTTAAAACTCCACAACTAGATACTCCACAACTGGAAACTCCACAACTAGATACTTCACAACTGGAAACTCCACAACTAGATACTCCACAACTGGAAACTCCACAACTAGAGACTCCACAACTCGAAACTCCACAACTAGAAACTCCACAACTAAAAACTTCACAACCAGAGACTCCACAGCTTCACAACTAGAAACTCCACAACTGGAAACTCCACAACTAGATACTCTGCAACTAGAAACTCCACAACTAGAGACTCCACAACTTGAAACTCCACAACTTGAAACTCCACAACTTGAGACTCCACAACTAGAAACTCCACAACTTGAAACTCCGCAGCTTGAGACTCCGCAACTAGAAACTCTACAACTAGGGACTCCGCAACTAGAAACTCCGCAACTAGGGACTCCACAACTAGAAACTCCACAACTAGAAACTCCACAACTCGAAACTCCACTACTAGATACTCCACAACTGGAAACTCGACAACTAGAAACTCCACATCTAGAGACTCCACAATTTGAAACTCCACAACTAGAGACTCTGCAACTAGAAACTCAACAACTAGGTACTCCACAACTGAACAACTAGAAACTCCACAACTGGAAAATCCACAACTAGATACTCCACAACTAGAAAATCTACAACTAGAAACTCCACAACTATAGACTCCACAACTTGAAACTCCACAAGTTTAAACTCCACAACTTGAGACTCCACAAGTAGAAACTCCACAACTAGAAACTCCACAACTGGAAACTCCCCAACTAGAAACTCCGCATCTAGAAACTCCGCAACAGGAGGCTCTAACACTAGAAACTCCACAACTAGAAACTTCAAAACTAGAAACTCCACAACTAGAAACTTCACAACTAGGAACTCCGCAACTAGAGACTCCACAACTAGAAACTCCACAACTTGAAACTCCACAACTAGAAACTCCACAACCAGAAACTCCACAACTAGAAACTCCGCAACTAGAAACTCCACAAATAGAGACTCGGCAACTAGAAATTTCATATCTAGAAACTCCACAACGAGAAACTGTAAAACTAGACTTCACAACTAGAAACTCAACAACTAGAAACTCCACAACTAAAAACTCCACAACTGGAAACTCCACAACTAGACACTCCACAACTAAAAACTCTTCAACTTGAAACTCCTCAACTAGAAACTCCACAACTAGAAACTCCACAAAAGAGACTCCGTGACTTCACAATTAGAAACTCCACAACTGGAAACTCCACAAATAGATACTCTGCAACTAGAAACTCCACAACTAGAGACTCCACAACTTGAAACTCCACAACTTTAAACTCCTTAACTTGAGACTCCACACCTAGAAACTCCACAACTTGAAACTCCACAGCTTGAGACTCCGCAACTAGAAACTCCACAACTAGGGACTCCACAACTGGAAACTCCACTACTAGATACTCCACAGCTGAAAACTCGGCAACTAGAAACTCCACAACTAGAGACTCCACAACTTGAAACTCCACAACTAGAGACTCTGCAACTAGAAACTCCACAACTCGAAACTCCACAACTGGAAACTCCACAACGAGACACTCCACAACAAAAAACTCTTCAACTAGAAACTCCTAAACTAGAGACTCCACAACTAGAGAATCTACAACTAGAGACTTCAAACTAGAAACTCAACAACTAGAAACTCCACAACTAAAAACTCAACAACTAGAAACTCCCCAGCTTGAGACTCCGCAACTTGAAACTCCACAACTAGAAACTCCACAACAAGGGACTCCACAACTAGAAACTCCACAACTAGAAACTTCACAACTCGAAACTCCACTACTAGATACTCCACAACTGGAAACTCGACAACTAGAAACTCCACATCTAGAGACTCCACAACTTGAAACTCCACAACTAGAGACTCTGCAACTAGAAACTCAACAACTAGAGACTCCGCAACTCAACAATTAGAAACTCCACAACTGGAAAATCCACAACTAGATACTCCACAACTAGAAAATCTACAACTAGAAACTCCACAACTATAGACTCCACAACTTGAAACTCCACAAGTTGAGACTCCACAACTAGAAACTCCACAACTAGAAACTCCACAACTGGGAACTCCCCAACTAGAAACTCCGCAACTAGAAACTCCGCAACAGGAGACTCTACAACTAGAAACTCCACAACTAGAAACTCGAAAACTAGAAACTCCACAACTAGAAACTTCACAACTAGAAACTCCGCAACTAGAGACTCCACAACTAGAAACTTCACAACTTGAAACTCCTCAAATAGAAACTCCACAACCAGAAACTCCACAACTAGAAACTCCGCAACTAGAAACTCCGCAACTAGATACTCCACAACTGGAAACTCCACAACTAGAAACTCCACAACTAGAGACTCCACAACTCGAAACTCCACAACTAGAAACTCCACGACTAGAAACTGCACAACCAGAAACTCCGCAACTCCACAACTAGAAACTCCACAACTGGAAACTCCACAACTAGATACTCTGCAACTAGAAACTCCACAACTAGAGACTCCACAACTTGAAACTCCACAACTTTAAGCTCCACAACTTGAGACTCCACAACTAGAAACTGCGCAACTTGAAACTCCGCAGCTTGAGACTCCGCAACTGGAAATTCCACAACTATGGACTCCGCCACTAGAAACTCCACAGCTAGAAACTCCACAACTGGAAACTCCACTACAAGATACTCCACAACTGGAAACTCGGCAACTAGAAACTCTAGGACTAGAGACTCCACAACTTGAAACTCCACAACTAGAAACTCCACAACTCGAAACTCCACTACTAGATACTCCACAACTGGAAACTCGACAACTAGAAACTCCACATCTAGAGACTCCACAACTTGAAACTCCACAACTAGAGACTCTGCAACTAAAAACTCAACAACTAGAGACTGCGCAACTCAACAACTATAAACTCCACAACTGGAAAATCCACAACTAGATACTCCACAACTAGAAAATATACAACTAGAAACTCCACAACTATAGACTCCCCAGCTTGAAACTCCACAAGTGTAAACTTCACAACTTGAGACTCCACAACTAGAAACTCCACAACTGAAAACTCCCCAACTAGAAACTCCGCAACTAGAAACTCCGCAACAAGAGACTCTACAACTAGAAACTCCACAACTAGAAACTCCAAAACGAGAAACTCCACAACTAGAAACTCCACAAGTTTAAAGTCCACAAGTTGAGACTCTACAACTAGAAACTCTACAACTTGAAACTCCTCAACTAGAAACTCCACAACCAGAAACTCCACAACTAGAAACTCCGCAACTAGAAACTCCGCAACTAGAGACTCCACAACTAGAAACTCCACAACTAGAAACTCCACAACTACAAACTCCACAAATACAGACTCGGCAACTAGAAATTCCATATCTAGAAACTCCACAACTAGTAACTGCAAAACTAGAGACTTCACAACTAGAAACTCAACAACTAGAAACTCCACAACTAAAAACTCCACAACTGGAAACTCCACAACTTGAGACTCCGCAACTTGAAACTTCACAACTAGAAACTCCGCTATTAAAAACTCCCCAACTAGAAACACCGCAACTAGAAACTTCACAACTTAAAACTCCACAACTAGATACTCCACAACTGGAAACTCCACAATTAGATACTTCACAACTGGAAACTCCACAACTAGATACTCCACAACTGGAAACTCCACAACTAGAGACTCCACAACTCGAAACTCCACAACTAGAAACTCCACAACTAAAAACTTCACAACCAGAGACTCCACAGCTTCACAACTAGAAACTCCACAACTGGAAACTCCACAACTAGATACTCTGCAACTAGAAACTCCACAACTAGAGACTCCACAACTTGAAACTCCACAACTTGAAACTCCACAACTTGAGACTCCACAACTATAAACTCCACAACTTGAAACTCCGCAGCTTGAGACTCCGCAACTAGAAACTCTACAACTAGGGACTCCGCAACTAGAAACTCCGCAACTAGGGACTCCACAACTAGAAACTCCACAACTAGAAACTCCACAACTCGAAACTCCACTACTAGATACTCCACAACTGGAAACTCGACAACTAGAAACTCCACATCTAGAGACTCCACAATTTGAAACTCCACAACTAGAGACTCTGCAACTAGAAACTCAACAACTAGGTACTCCACAACTGAACAACTAGAAACTCCACAACTGGAAAATCCACAACTAGATACTCCACAACTAGAAAATCTACAACTAGAAACTCCACAACTATAGACTCCACAACTTGAAACTCCACAAGTTTAAACTCCACAACTTGAGACTCCACAAGTAGAAACTCCACAACTAGAAACTCCACAACTGGAAACTCCCCAACTAGAAACTTCGCAACTAGAAACTCCGCAACAGGAGGCTCTAACACTAGAAACTCCACAACTAGAAACTTCAAAACTAGAAACTCCACAACTAGAAACTTCACAACTAGGAACTCCGCAACTAGAGACTCCACAACTAGAAACTCCACAACTTGAAACTCCACAACTAGAAACTCCACAACCAGAAACTCCACAACTAGAAACTCCGCAACTAGAAACTCCACAAATAGAGACTCGGCAACTAGAAATTTCATATCTAGAAACTCCACAACGAGAAACTGTAAAACTAGACTTCACAACTAGAAACTCAACAACTAGAAACTCCACAACTAAAAACTCCACAACTGGAAACTCCACAACTAGACACTCCACAACTAAAAACTCTTCAACTTGAAACTCCTCAACTAGAAACTCCACAACTAGAAACTCCACAAAAGAGACTCCGTGACTTCACAATTAGAAACTCCACAACTGGAAACTCCACAAATAGATACTCTGCAACTAGAAACTCCACAACTAGAGACTCCACAACTTGAAACTCCACAACTTTAAACTCCATAACTTGAGACTCCACACCTAGAAACTCCACAACTTGAAACTCCACAGCTTGAGACTCCGCAACTAGAAACTCCACAACTAGGGACTCCACAACTGGAAACTCCACTACTAGATACTCCACAGCTGAAAACTCGGCAACTAGAAACTCCACAACTAGAGACTCCACAACTTGAAACTCCACAACTAGAGACTCTGCAACTAGAAACTCCACAACTCGAAACTCCACAACTGGAAACTCCACAACGAGACACTCCACAACAAAAAACTCTTCAACTAGAAACTCCTAAACTAGAGACTCCACAACTAGAGAATCTACAACTAGAGACTTCAAACTAGAAACTCAACAACTAGAAACTCCACAACTAAAAACTCAACAACTAGAAACTCCCCAGCTTGAGACTCCGCAACTTGAAACTCCACAACTAGAAACTCCACAACAAGGGACTCCACAACTAGAAACTCCACAACTAGAAACTTCACAACTCGAAACTCCACTACTAGATACTCCACAACTGGAAACTCGACAACTAGAAACTCCACATCTAGAGACTCCACAACTTGAAACTCCACAACTAGAGACTCTGCAACTAGAAACTCAACAACTAGAGACTCCGCAACTCAACAATTAGAAACTCCACAACTGGAAAATCCACAACTAGATACTCCACAACTAGAAAATCTACAACTAGAAACTCCACAACTATAGACTCCACAACTTGAAACTCCACAAATTGAGACTCCACAACTAGAAACTCCACAACTAGAAACTCCACAACTGGGAACTCCCCAACTAGAAACTCCGCAACTAGAAACTCCGCAACAGGAGACTCTACAACTAGAAACTCCACAACTAGAAACTCGAAAACTAGAAACTCCACAACTAGAAACTTCACAACTAGAAACTCCGCAACTAGAGACTCCACAACTAGAAACTTCACAACTTGAAACTCCTCAAATAGAAACTCCACAACCAGAAACTCCACAACTAGAAACTCCGCAACTAGAAACTCCGCAACTAGATACTCCACAACTGGAAACTCCACAACTAGAAACTCCACAACTAGAGACTCCACAACTCGAAACTCCACAACTAGAAACTCCACGACTAGAAACTGCACAACCAGAAACTCCGCAACTCCACAACTAGAAACTCCACAACTGGAAACTCCACAACTAGATACTCTGCAACTAGAAACTCCACAACTAGAGACTCCACAACTTGAAACTCCACAACTTTAAGCTCCACAACTTGAGACTCCACAACTAGAAACTGCGCAACTTGAAACTCCGCAGCTTGAGACTCCGCAACTGGAAATTCCACAACTATGGACTCCGCCACTAGAAACTCCACAGCTAGAAACTCCACAACTGGAAACTCCACAACTAGAGACTCCACAACTCGAAACTCCACAACTAGAAACTCCACAACTAAAAACTTCACAACCAGAGACTCCACAGCTTCACAACTAGAAACTCCACAACTGGAAACTCCACAACTAGATACTCTGCAACTAGAAACTCCACAACTAGAGACTCCACAACTTGAAACTCCACAACTTGAAACTCCACAACTTGAGACTCCACAACTATAAACTCCACAACTTGAAACTCCGCAGCTTGAGACTCCGCAACTAGAAACTCTACAACTAGGGACTCCGCAACTAGAAACTCCGCAACTAGGGACTCCACAACTAGAAACTCCACAACTAGAAACTCCACAACTCGAAACTCCACTACTAGATACTCCACAACTGGAAACTCGACAACTAGAAACTCCAAATCTAGAGACTCCACAATTTGAAACTCCACAACTAGAGACTCTGCAACTAGAAACTCAACAACTAGGTACTCCACAACTGAACAACTAGAAACTCCACAACTGGAAAATCCACAACTAGATACTCCACAACTAGAAAATCTACAACTAGAAACTCCACAACTATAGACTCCACAACTTGAAACTCCACAAGTTTAAACTCCACAACTTGAGACTCCACAAGTAGAAACTCCACAACTAGAAACTCCACAACTGGAAACTCCCCAACTAGAAACTTCGCAACTAGAAACTCCGCAACAGGAGGCTCTAACACTAGAAACTCCACAACTAGAAACTTCAAAACTAGAAACTCCACAACTAGAAACTTCACAACTAGGAACTCCGCAACTAGAGACTCCACAACTAGAAACTCCACAACTTGAAACTCCACAACTAGAAACTCCACAACCAGAAACTCCACAACTAGAAACTCCGCAACTAGAAACTCCACAAATAGAGACTCGGCAACTAGAAATTTCATATCTAGAAACTCCACAACGAGAAACTGTAAAACTAGACTTCACAACTAGAAACTCAACAACTAGAAACTCCACAACTAAAAACTCCACAACTGGAAACTCCACAACTAGACACTCCACAACTAAAAACTCTTCAACTTGAAACTCCTCAACTAGAAACTCCACAACTAGAAACTCCACAAAAGAGACTCCGTGACTTCACAATTAGAAACTCCACAACTGGAAACTCCACAAATAGATACTCTGCAACTAGAAACTCCACAACTAGAGACTCCACAACTTGAAACTCCACAACTTTAAACTCCATAACTTGAGACTCCACACCTAGAAACTCCACAACTTGAAACTCCACAGCTTGAGACTCCGCAACTAGAAACTCCACAACTAGGGACTCCACAACTGGAAACTCCACTACTAGATACTCCACAGCTGAAAACTCGGCAACTAGAAACTCCACAACTAGAGACTCCACAACTTGAAACTCCACAACTAGAGACTCTGCAACTAGAAACTCCACAACTCGAAACTCCACAACTGGAAACTCCACAACGAGACACTCCACAACAAAAAACTCTTCAACTAGAAACTCCTAAACTAGAGACTCCACAACTAGAGAATCTACAACTAGAGACTTCAAACTAGAAACTCAACAACTAGAAACTCCACAACTAAAAACTCAACAACTAGAAACTCCCCAGCTTGAGACTCCGCAACTTGAAACTCCACAACTAGAAACTCCACAACAAGGGACTCCACAACTAGAAACTCCACAACTAGAAACTTCACAACTCGAAACTCCACTACTAGATACTCCACAACTGGAAACTCGACAACTAGAAACTCCACATCTAGAGACTCCACAACTTGAAACTCCACAACTAGAGACTCTGCAACTAGAAACTCAACAACTAGAGACTCCGCAACTCAACAATTAGAAACTCCACAACTGGAAAATCCACAACTAGATACTCCACAACTAGAAAATCTACAACTAGAAACTCCACAACTATAGACTCCACAACTTGAAACTCCACAACTTGAGACTCCACAACTAGAAACTCCACAACTAGAAACTCCACAACTGGGAACTCCCCAACTAGAAACTCCGCAACTAGAAACTCCGCAACAGGAGACTCTACAACTAGAAACTCCACAACTAGAAACTCGAAAACTAGAAACTCCACAACTAGAAACTTCACAACTAGAAACTCCGCAACTAGAGACTCCACAACTAGAAACTTCACAACTTGAAACTCCTCAAATAGAAACTCCACAACCAGAAACTCCACAACTAGAAACTCCGCAACTAGAAACTCCGCAACTAGATACTCCACAACTGGAAACTCCACAACTAGAAACTCCACAACTAGAGACTCCACAACTCGAAACTCCACAACTAGAAACTCCACGACTAGAAACTGCACAACCAGAAACTCCGCAACTCCACAACTAGAAACTCCACAACTGGAAACTCCACAACTAGATACTCTGCAACTAGAAACTCCACAACTAGAGACTCCACAACTTGAAACTCCACAACTTTAAGCTCCACAACTTGAGACTCCACAACTAGAAACTGCGCAACTTGAAACTCCGCAGCTTGAGACTCCGCAACTGGAAATTCCACAACTATGGACTCCGCCACTAGAAACTCCACAGCTAGAAACTCCACAACTGGAAACTCCACTACAAGATACTCCACAACTGGAAACTCGGCAACTAGAAACTCTAGGACTAGAGACTCCACAACTTGAAACTCCACAACTAGAAACTCCACAACTCGAAACTCCACTACTAGATACTCCACAACTGGAAACTCGACAACTAGAAACTCCACATCTAGAGACTCCACAACTTGAAACTCCACAACTAGAGACTCTGCAACTAAAAACTCAACAACTAGAGACTGCGCAACTCAACAACTATAAACTCCACAACTGGAAAATCCACAACTAGATACTCCACAACTAGAAAATATACAACTAGAAACTCCACAACTATAGACTCCCCAACTTGAAACTCCACAAGTGTAAACTTCACAACTTGAGACTCCACAACTAGAAACTCCACAACTGAAAACTCCCCAACTAGAAACTCCGCAACTAGAAACTCCGCAACAGGAGACTCTACAACTAGAAACTCCACAACTAGAAACTCCAAAACGAGAAACTCCACAACTAGAAACTCCACAAGTTTAAAGTCCACAAGTTGAGACTCTACAACTAGAAACTCTACAACTTGAAACTCCTCAACTAGAAACTCCACAACCAGAAACTCCACAACTAGAAACTCCGCAACTAGAAACTCCGCAACTAGAGACTCCACAACTAGAAACTCCACAACTAGAAACTCCACAACTACAAACTCCACAAATACAGACTCGGCAACTAGAAATTCCATATCTAGAAACTCCACAACTAGTAACTGCAAAACTAGAGACTTCACAACTAGAAACTCAACAACTAGAAACTCCACAACTAAAAACTCCACAACTGGAAACTCCACAACTTGAGACTCCGCAACTTGAAACTTCACAACTAGAAACTCCGCTATTAAAAACTCCCCAACTAGAAACACCACAACTAGAAACTTCACAACTTAAAACTCCACAACTAGATACTCCACAACTGGAAACTCCACAATTAGATACTTCACAACTGGAAACTCCACAACTAGATACTCCACAACTGGAAACTCCACAACTAGAGACTCCACAACTCGAAACTCCACAACTAGAAACTCCACAACTAAAAACTTCACAACCAGAGACTCCACAGCTTCACAACTAGAAACTCCACAACTGGAAACTCCACAACTAGATACTCTGCAACTAGAAACTCCACAACTAGAGACTCCACAACTTGAAACTCCACAACTTGAAACTCCACAACTTGAGACTCCACAACTATAAACTCCACAACTTGAAACTCCGCAGCTTGAGACTCCGCAACTAGAAACTCTACAACTAGGGACTCCGCAACTAGAAACTCCGCAACTAGGGACTCCACAACTAGAAACTCCACAACTAGAAACTCCACAACTCGAAACTCCACTACTAGAAACTCCACAACTAGAAACTCCACAACTCGAAACTCCACTACTAGATACTCCACAACTGGAAACTCGACAACTAGAAACTCCACATCTAGAGACTCCACAATTTGAAACTCCACAACTAGAGACTCTGCAACTAGAAACTCAACAACTAGGTACTCCACAACTGAACAACTAGAAACTCCACAACTGGAAAATCCACAACTAGATACTCCACAACTAGAAAATCTACAACTAGAAACTCCACAACTATAGACTCCACAACTTGAAACTCCACAAGTTTAAACTCCACAACTTGAGACTCCACAAGTAGAAACTCCACAACTAGAAACTCCACAACTGGAAACTCCCCAACTAGAAACTTCGCAACTAGAAACTCCGCAACAGGAGGCTCTAACACTAGAAACTCCACAACTAGAAACTTCAAAACTAGAAACTCCACAACTAGAAACTTCACAACTAGGAACTCCGCAACTAGAGACTCCACAACTAGAAACTCCACAACTTGAAACTCCACAACTAGAAACTCCACAACTAGAAACTCCACAACTAGAAACTCCGCAACTAGAAACTCCACAAATAGAGACTCGGCAACTAGAAATTTCATATCTAGAAACTCCACAACGAGAAACTGTAAAACTAGACTTCACAACTAGAAACTCAACAACTAGAAACTCCACAACTAAAAACTCCACAACTGGAAACTCCACAACTAGACACTCCACAACTAAAAACTATTCAACTTGAAACTCCTCAACTAGAAACTCCACAACTAGAAACTCCACAAATAGATACTCTGCAACTAGAAACTCCACAACTAGAGGCTCCACAACTTGAAACTCCACAACTTTAAACTCCATAACTTGAGACTCCACACCTAGAAACTCCACAACTTGAAACTCCACAGCTTGAGACTCCGCAACTAGAAACTCCACAACTAGGGACTCCACAACTGGAAACTCCACTACTAGATACTCCACAGCTGAAAACTCGGCAACTAGAAACTCCACAACTAGAGACTCCACAACTTGAAACTCCACAACTAGAGACTCTGCAACTAGAAACTCCACAACTCGAAACTCCACAACTGGAAACTCCACAACGAGACACTCCACAACAAAAAACTCTTCAACTAGAAACTCCTAAACTAGAGACTCCACAACTAGAGAATCTACAACTAGAGACTTCAAACTAGAAACTCAACAACTAGAAACTCCACAACTAAAAACTCAACAACTAGAAACTCCCCAGCTTGAGACTCCGCAACTTGAAACTCCACAACTAGAAACTCCACAACAAGGGACTCCACAACTAGAAACTCCACAACTAGAAACTTCACAACTCGAAACTCCACTACTAGATACTCCACAACTGGAAACTCGACAACTAGAAACTCCACATCTAGAGACTCCACAACTTGAAACTCCACAACTACAGACTCTGCAACTAGAAACTCAACAACTAGAGACTCCGCAACTCAACAATTAGAAACTCCACAACTGGAAAATCCACAACTAGATACTCCACAACTAGAAAATCTACAACTAGAAACTCCACAACTATAGACTCCACAACTTGAAACTCCACAAGTTTAAACTCCACAACTTGAGACTCCACAACTAGAAACTCCACAACTAGAAACTCCGCAACAGGAGACTCTACAACTAGAAACTCCACAACTAGAAACTCGAAAACTAGAAACTCCACAACTAGAAACTTCACAACTAGAAACTCCGCAACTAGAGACTCCACAACTAGAAACTTCACAACTTGAAACTCCTCAAATAGAAACTCCACAACCAGAAACTCCACAACTAGAAACTCCGCAACTAGAAACTCCGCAACTAGATACTCCACAACTGGAAACTCCACAACTAGATACTTCACAACGGGAAACTCAACAACTAGATACTCCACAACTGGAAACTCCACAACTAGAAACTCCACAACTAGAGACTCCACAACTCGAAACTCCACAACTAGAAACTCCACGACTAGAAACTGCACAACCAGAAACTCCGCAACTCCACAACTAGAAACTCCACAACTGGAAACTCCACAACTAGATACTCTGCAACTAGAAACTCCACAACTAGAGACTCCACAACTTGAAACTCCACAACTTTAAGCTCCACAACTTGAGACTCCACAACTAGAAACTGCGCAACTTGAAACTCCGCAGCTTGAGACTCCGCAACTGGAAATTCCACAACTATGGACTCCGCCACTAGAAACTCCACAGCTAGAAACTCCACAACTGGAAACTCCACTACAAGATACTCCACAACTGGAAACTCGGCAACTAGAAACTCTAGGACTAGAGACTCCACAACTTGAAACTCCACAACTAGAAACTCCACAACTCGAAACTCCACTACTAGATACTCCACAACTGGAAACTCGACAACTAGAAACTCCACATCTAGAGACTCCACAACTTGAAACTCCACAACTAGAGACTCTGCAACTAAAAACTCAACAACTAGAGACTGCGCAACTCAACAACTATAAACTCCACAACTGGAAAATCCACAACTAGATACTCCACAACTAGAAAATATACAACTAGAAACTCCACAACTATAGACTCCCCAACTTGAAACTCCACAAGTGTAAACTTCACAACTTGAGACTCCACAACTAGAAACTCCACAACTGAAAACTCCCCAACTAGAAACTCCGCAACTAGAAACTCCGCAACAGGAGACTCTACAACTAGAAACTCCACAACTAGAAACTCCAAAACGAGAAACTCCACAACTAGAAACTCCACAAGTTTAAAGTCCACAAGTTGAGACTCCACAACTAGAAACTCTACAACTTGAAACTCCTCAACTAGAAACTCCACAACCAGAAACTCCACAACTAGAAACTCCGCAACTAGAAACTCCGCAACTAGAGACTCCACAACTAGAAACTCCACAACTAGAAACTCCACAACTACAAACTCCACAAATACAGACTCGGCAACTAGAAATTCCATATCTAGAAACTCCACAACTAGTAACTGCAAAACTAGAGACTTCACAACTAGAAACTCAACAACTAGAAACTCCACAACTAAAAACTCCACAACTGGAAACTCCACAACTTGAGACTCCGCAACTTGAAACTTCACAACTAGAAACTCCGCTATTAAAAACTCCGCAACTAGAAACTCCGCAACTAGAAACTTCACAACTTAAAACTCCACAACTAGATACTCCACAACTGGAAACTCCACAACTAGATACTTCACAACTGGAAACTCCACAACTAGATACTCCACAACTGGAAACTCCACAACTAGAGACTCCACAACTCGAAACTCCACAACTAGAAACTCCACAACTAAAAACTTCACAACCAGAGACTCCACAGCTTCACAACTAGAAACTCCACAACTGGAAACTCCACAACTAGATACTCTGCAACTAGAAACTCCACAACTAGAGACTCCACAACTTGAAACTCCACAACTTGAAACTCCACAACTTGAGACTCCACAACTAGAAACTCCACAACTTGAAACTCCGCAGCTTGAGACTCCGCAACTAGAAACTCCACAACTAGGGACTCCGCAACTAGAAACTCCGCAACTAGGGACTCCACAACTAGAAACTCCACAACTAGAAACTCCACAACTCGAAACTCCACTACTAGATACTCCACAACTGGAAACTCGACAACTAGAAATTCCACATCTAGAGACTCCACAGTTTGAAACTCCACAACTAGAGACTCTGCAACTAGAAACTCAACAACTAGGTACTCCACAACTGAACAACTAGAAACTCCACAACTGGAAAATCCACAACTAGATACTCCACAACTAGAAAATCTACAACTAGAAACTCCACAACTATAGACTCCACAACTTGAAACTCCACAAGTTTAAACTCCACAACTTGAGACTCCACAAGTAGAAACTCCACAACTAGAAACTCCACAACTGGAAACTCCCCAACTAGAAACTCCGCAACTAGAAACTCCGCAACAGGAGGCTCTAACACTAGAAACTCCACAACTAGAAACTTCAAAACTAGAAACTCCACAACTAGAAACTTCACAACTAGAAACTCCGCAACTAGAGACTCCACAACTAGAAACTCCACAACTTGAAACTCCACAACTAGAAACTCCACAACCAGAAACTCCACAACTAGAAACTCCGCAACTAGAAACTCCACAAATAGAGACTCGGCAACTAGAAATTTCATATCTAGAAACTCCACAACGAGAAACTGTAAAACTAGGCTTCACAACTAGAAACTCAACAACTAGAAACTCCACAACTAAAAACTCCACAACTGGAAACTCCACAACTAGACACTCCACAACTAAAAACTCTTCAACTAGAAACTCCACAACTAGAGACTCCACAACTTGAAACTCCACAACTTTAAACTCCATAACTTGAGACTCCACACCTAGAAACTCCACAACTTGAAACTCCACAGCTTGAGACTCCGCAACTAGAAACTCCACAACTAGGGACTCCACAACTGGAAACTCCACTACTAGATACTCCACAGCTGAAAACTCGGCAACTAGAAACTCCACAACTAGAGACTCCACAACTTGAAACTCCACAACTAGAGACTCTGCAACTAGAAACTCCACAACTCGAAACTCCACAACTGGAAACTCCACAACGAGACACTCCACAACAAAAAACTCTTCAACTAGAAACTCCTAAACTAGAGACTCCACAACTAGAGAATCTACAACTAGAGACTTCAAACTAGAAACTCAACAACTAGAAACTCCACAACTAAAAACTCAACAACTAGAAACTCCCCAGCTTGAGACTCCGCAACTT
This sequence comes from Rhipicephalus microplus, assembly GCF_043290135.1. Classification (NCBI taxonomy): domain Eukaryota; kingdom Metazoa; phylum Arthropoda; class Arachnida; order Ixodida; family Ixodidae; genus Rhipicephalus; species Rhipicephalus microplus. The sequence goes on along the minus strand of NW_027464642.1, from coordinate 1,435,141 downwards.
GAAACTCCACAACTAGAAACTCCGCAACTAGAAACTCCACAACAAGGGACTCCACAACTAGAAACTCCACAACTAGAAACTTCACAACTCGAAACTCCACTACTAGATACTCCACAACTGGAAACTCGACAACTAGAAACTCCACATCTAGAGACTCCACAACTTGAAACTCCACAACTAGAGACTCTGCAACTAGAAACTCAACAACTAGAGACTCTGCAACTCAACAATTAGAAACTCCACAACTGGAAAATCCACAACTAGATACTCCACAACTAGAAAATCTACAACTAGAAACTCCACAACTATAGACTCCACAACTTGAAACTCCACAAGTTTAAACTCCACAACTTGAGACTCCACAACTAGAAACTCCACAACTAGAAACTCCACAACTGGGAACTCCCCAACTAGAAACTCCGCAACTAGAAACTCCGCAACAGGAGACTCTATAACTAGAAACTCCACAACTAGAAACTCGAAAACTAGAAACTCCACAACTAGAAACTTCACAACTAGAAACTCCGCAACTAGAGACTCCACAACTAGAAACTTCACAACTTGAAACTCCTCAAATAGAAACTCCACAACCAGAAACTCCACAACTAGAAACTCCGCAACTAGAAACTCCGCAACTAGAGACTCCACAACTAGAAACCCCACAACTAGAAACTCCACAACTTGAGACTCCGCAACTTGAAAATTCACAACTAGAAACTCCGCTATTAAAAACTCCGCAACTAGAAACTCCGCAACTAAAAACTCCACAACTTAAAACTCCACAACTAGATACTCCACAACTGGAAACTCCACAACTAGATACTTCACAACGGGAAACTCAACAACTAGATACTCCACAACTGGAAACTCCACAACTAGAAACTCCACAACTAGAGACTCCACAACTCGAAACTCCACAACTAGAAACTCCACGACTAGAAACTGCACAACCAGAAACTCCGCAACTCCACAACTAGAAACTCCACAACTGGAAACTCCACAACTAGATACTCTGCAACTAGAAACTCCACAACTAGAGACTCCACAACTTGAAACTCCACAACTTTAAGCTCCACAACTTGAGAATCCACAACTAGAAACTGCGCAACTTGAAACTCCGCAGCTTGAGACTCCGCAACTGGAAATTCCACAACTATGGACTCCGCCACTAGAAACTCCACAGCTAGAAACTCCACAACTGGAAACTCCACTACAAGATACTCCACAACTGGAAACTCGGCAACTAGAAACTCTACGACTAGTGACTCCACAACTTGAAACTCCACAACTAGAAACTCCACAACTCGAAACTCCACTACTAGATACTCCACAACTGGAAACTCGACAACTAGAAACTGCACATCTAGAGACTCCACAACTTGAAACTCCACAACTAGAGACTCTGCAACTAGAAACTCAACAACTAGAGACTGCGCAACTCAACAACTATAAACTCCACAACTGGAAAATCCACAACTAGATACTCCACAACTAGAAAATAAACAACTAGAAACTCCACAACTATAGACTCCCCAACTTGAAACTCCACAAGTGTAAACTTCACAACTTGAGACTCCACAACTAGAAACTCCACAACTGAAAACTCCCCAACTAGAAACTCCGCAACTAGAAACTCCGCAACAGGAGACTCTACAACTAGAAACTCCACAACTAGAAACTCCAAAACGAGAAACTCCACAACTAGAAACTCCACAAGTTTAAAGTCCACAAGTTGAGACTCCACAACTAGAAACTCTACAACTTGAAACTCCTCAACTAGAAACTCCACAACCAGAAACTCCACAACTAGAAACTCCGCAACTGGAAAATCCACAACTAGATACTCCACAACTAGAAAATCTACAACTAGAAACTCCACAACTATAGACTCCACAACTTGAAACTCCACAAGTTTAAACTCCACAACTTGAGACTCCACAAGTAAAAACTCCACAACTAGAAACTCCACAACTGGAAACTCCCCAACTAGAAACTCCGCAACTAGAAACTCCGCAACAGGAGGCTCTAACACTAGAAACTCCACAACTAGAAACTTCAAAACTAGAAACTCCACAACTAGAAACTTCACAACTAGAAACTCCGCAACTAGAGACTCCACAACTAGAAACTCCACAACTTGAAACTCCACAACTAGAAACTCCACAACCAGAAACTCCACAACTAGAAACTCCGCAACTAGAAACTCCACAAATAGAGACTCGGCAACTAGAAATTTCATATCTAGAAACTCCACAACGAGAAACTGTAAAACTAGGCTTCACAACTAGAAACTCAACAACTAGAAACTCCACAACTAAAAACTCCACAACTGGAAACTCCACAACTAGACACTCCACAACTAAAAACTCTTCAACTAGAAACTCCACAACTAGAGACTCCACAACTTGAAACTCCACAACTTTAAACTCCATAACTTGAGACTCCACACCTAGAAACTCCACAACTTGAAACTCCACAGCTTGAGACTCCGCAACTAGAAACTCCACAACTAGGGACTCCACAACTGGAAACTCCACTACTAGATACTCCACAGCTGAAAACTCGGCAACTAGAAACTCCACAACTAGAGACTCCACAACTTGAAACTCCACAACTAGAGACTCTGCAACTAGAAACTCCACAACTCGAAACTCCACAACTGGAAACTCCACAACGAGACACTCCACAACAAAAAACTCTTCAACTAGAAACTCCTAAACTAGAGACTCCACAACTAGAGAATCTACAACTAGAGACTTCAAACTAGAAAGTCAACAACTAGAAACTCCACAACTAAAAACTCAACAACTAGAAACTCCCCAGCTTGAGACTCCGCAACTTGAAACTCCACAACTAGAAACTCCACAACAAGGGACTCCACAACTAGAAACTCCACAACTAGAAACTTCACAACTCGAAACTCCACTACTAGATACTCCACAACTGGAAACTCGACAACTAGAAACTCCACATCTAGAGACTCCACAACTTGAAACTCCACAACTAGAGACTCTGCAACTAGAAACTCAACAACTAGAGACTCCGCAACTCAACAATTAGAAACTCCACAACTAGAAACTCCACAACTGGGAACTCCCCAACTAGAAACTCCGCAACTAGAAACTCCGCAACAGGAGACTCTACAACTAGAAACTCCACAACTAGAAACTCGAAAACTAGAAACTCCACAACTAGAAACTTCACAACTAGAAACTCCGCAACTAGAGACTCCACAACTAGAAACTTCACAACTTGAAACTCCTCAAATAGAAACTCCACAACCAGAAACTCCACAACTGGAAACTCCGCAACTAGAAACTCCACAACTATAGACTCCACATTTTGAAACTCCACAAGTTTAAACTCCACAACTTGAGACTCCACAAGTAGAAACTCCACAACTAGAAACTCCACAACTGGAAACTCCCCAACTAGAAACTCCGCAACTAGAAACTCCGCAACAGGAGGCTCTAACACTAGAAACTCCACAACTAGAAACTTCAAAACTAGAAACTCCACAACTAGAAACTTCACAACTAGAAACTCCGCAACTAGAGACTCCACAACTAGAAACTCCAAACTTGAAACTCCACAACTAGAAACTCCACAACCAGAAACTCCACAACTAGAAACTCCGCAACTAGAAACTCCACAAATAGAGACTCGGCAACTAGAAATTTCATATCTAGAAACTCCACAACGAGAAACTATAAAACTAGACTTCACAACTAGAAACTCAACAACTAGAAACTCCACAACTAAAAACTCCACAACTGGAAACTCCACAACTAGACACTCCACAACTAAAAACTCTTCAACTTGAAACTCCACAACTAGAAACTCCACAAAAGAGACTCTGTGACTTCACAATTAGAAACTCCACAACTGGAAACTCCACAAATAGATACTCTGCAACTAGAAACTCCACAACTAGAGACTCCACAACTTGAAACTCCACAACTTTAAACTCCATAACTTGAGACTCGACACCTAGAAACTCCACAACTTGAAACTCCACAGCTTGAGACTCCGCAACTAGAAACTCCACAACTAGGGACTCCACAACTGGAAACTCCACTACTAGATACTCCACAGCTGAAAACTCGGCAACTAGAAACTCCACAACTAGAGACTCCACAACTTGAAACTCCACAACTAGAGACTCTGCAACTAGAAACTCCACAACTCGAAACTCCACAACTGGAAACTCCACAACGAGACACTCCACAACAAAAAACTCTTCAACTAGAAACTCCTAAACTAGAGACTCCACAACTAGAGAATCTACAACTAGAGACTTCAAACTAGAAACTCAACAACTAGAAACTCCACAACTAAAAACTCAACAACTAGAAACTCCCCAGCTTGAGACTCCGCAACTTGAAACTCCACAACTAGAAACTCCGCAACTAGAAACTCCACAACAAGGGACTCCACAACTAGAAACTCCACAACTAGAAACTTCACTACTCGAAACTCCACTACTAGATACTCCACAACTGGAAACTCGACAACTAGAAACTCCACATCTAGAGACTCCACAACTTGAAACTCCACAACTAGAGACTCTGCAACTAGAAACTCAACAACTAGAGACTCTGCAACTCAACAATTAGAAACTCCACAACTGGAAAATCCACAACTAGATACTCCACAACTAGAAAATCTACAACTAGAAACTCCACAACTATAGACTCCACAACTTGAAACTCCACAAGTTTAAACTCCACAACTTGAGACTCCACAACTAGAAACTCCACAACTAGAAACTCCACAACTGGGAACTCCCCAACTAGAAACTCCGCAACTAGAAACTCCGCAACAGGAGACTCTACAACTAGAAACTCCACAACTAGAAACTCGAAAACTAGAAACTCCACAACTAGAAACTTCACAACTAGAAACTCCGCAACTAGAGACTCCACAACTAGAAACTTCACAACTTGAAACTCCTCAAATAGAAACTCCACAACCAGAAACTCCACAACTAGAAACTCCGCAACTAGAAACTCCGCAACTAGAGACTCCACAACTAGAAACCCCACAACTAGAAACTCCACAACTTGAGACTCCGCAACTTGAAAATTCACAACTAGAAACTCCGCTATTAAAAACTCCGCAACTAGAAACTCCGCAACTAAAAACTCCACAACTTAAAACTCCACAACTAGATACTCCACAACTGGAAACTCCACAACTAGATACTTCACAACGGGAAACTCAACAACTAGATACTCCACAACTGGAAACTCCACAACTAGAAACTCCACAACTAGAGACTCCACAACTCGAAACTCCACAACTAGAAACTCCACGACTAGAAACTGCACAACCAGAAACTCCGCAACTCCACAACTAGAAACTCCACAACTGGAAACTCCACAACTAGATACTCTGCAACTAGAAACTCCACAACTAGAGACTCCACAACTTGAAACTCCACAACTTTAAGCTCCACAACTTGAGAATCCACAACTAGAAACTGCGCAACTTGAAACTCCGCAGCTTGAGACTCCGCAACTGGAAATTCCACAACTATGGACTCCGCCACTAGAAACTCCACAGCTAGAAACTCCACAACTGGAAACTCCACTACAAGATACTCCACAACTGGAAACTCGGCAACTAGAAACTCTACGACTAGTGACTCCACAACTTGAAACTCCACAACTAGAAACTCCACAACTCGAAACTCCACTACTAGATACTCCACAACTGGAAACTCGAAAACTAGAAACTGCACATCTAGAGACTCCACAACTTGAAACTCCACAACTAGAGACTCTGCAACTAGAAACTCAACAACTAGAGACTGCGCAACTCAACAACTATAAACTCCACAACTGGAAAATCCACAACTAGATACTCCACAACTAGAAAATAAACAACTAGAAACTCCACAACTATAGACTCCCCAACTTGAAACTCCACAAGTGTAAACTTCACAACTTGAGACTCCACAACTAGAAACTCCACAACTGAAAACTCCCCAACTAGAAACTCCGCAACTAGAAACTCCGCAACAGGAGACTCTACAACTAGAAACTCCACAACTAGAAACTCCAAAACGAGAAACTCCACAACTAGAAACTCCACAAGTTTAAAGTCCACAAGTTGAGACTCCACAACTAGAAACTCTACAACTTGAAACTCCTCAACTAGAAACTCCACAACCAGAAACTCCACAACTAGAAACTCCGCAACTAGAAACTCCGCAACTAGAGACTCCACAACTAGAAACTCCACAACTAGAAACTCCACAACTACAAACTCCACAAATACAGACTCGGCAACTAGAAATTCCATATCTAGAAACTCCACAACTAGTAACTGCAAAACTAGAGACTTCACAACTAGAAACTCAACAACTAGAAACTCCACAACTAAAAACTCCACAACTGGAAACTCCACAACTTGAGACTCCGCAACTTGAAACTTCACAACTAGAAACTCCGCTATTAAAAACTCCGCAACTAGAAACTCCGCAACTAGAAACTTCACAACTTAAAACTCCACAACTAGATACTCCACAACTGGAAACTCCACAACTAGATACTTCACAACTGGAAACTCCACAACTAGATACTCCACAACTGGAAACTCCACAACTAGAGACTCCACAACTCGAAACTCCACAACTAGAAACTCCACAACTAAAAACTTCACAACCAGAGACTCCACAGCTTCACAACTAGAAACTCCACAACTGGAAACTCCACAACTAGATACTCTGCAACTAGAAACTCCACAACTAGAGACTCCACAACTTGAAACTCCACAACTTGAAACTCCACAACTTGAGACTCCACAACTAGAAACTCCACAACTTGAAACTCCGCAGCTTGAGACTCCGCAACTAGAAACTCCACAACTAGGGACTCCGCAACTAGAAACTCCGCAACTAGGGACTCCACAACTAGAAACTCCACAACTAGAAACTCCACAACTCGAAACTCCACTACTAGATACTCCACAACTGGAAACTCGACAACTAGAAACTCCACATCTAGAGACTCCACACTTTGAAACTCCACAACTAGAGACTCTGCAACTAGAAACTCAACAACTAGGTACTCCACAACTGAACAACTAGAAACTCCACAACTGGAAAATCCACAACTAGATACTCCACAACTAGAAAATCTACAACTAGAAACTCCACAACTATAGACTCCACAACTTGAAACTCCACAAGTTTAAACTCCACAACTTGAGACTCCACAAGTAGAAACTCCACAACTAGAAACTCCACAACTGGAAACTCCCCAACTAGAAACTCCGCAACTAGAAACTCCGCAACAGGAGGCTCTAACACTAGAAACTCCACAACTAGAAACTTCAAAACTAGAAACTCCACAACTAGAAACTTCACAACTAGAAACTCCGCAACTAGAGACTCCACAACTAGAAACTCCACAACTTGAAACTCCACAACTAGAAACTCCACAACCAGAAACTCCACAACTAGAAACTCCGCAACTAGAAACTCCACAAATAGAGACTCGGCAACTAGAAATTTCATATCTAGAAACTCCACAACGAGAAACTGTAAAACTAGGCTTCACAACTAGAAACTCAACAACTAGAAACTCCACAACTAAAAACTCCACAACTGGAAACTCCACAACTAGACACTCCACAACTAAAAACTCTTCAACTAGAAACTCCACAACTAGAGACTCCACAACTTGAAACTCCACAACATTAAACTCCATAACTTGAGACTCCACACCTAGAAACTCCACAACTTGAAACTCCACAGCTTGAGACTCCGCAACTAGAAACTCCACAACTAGGGACTCCACAACTGGAAACTCCACTACTAGATACTCCACAGCTGAAAACTCGGCAACTAGAAACTCCACAACTAGAGACTCCACAACTTGAAACTCCACAACTAGAGACTCTGCAACTAGAAACTCCACAACTCGAAACTCCACAACTGGAAACTCCACAACGAGACACTCCACAACAAAAAACTCTTCAACTAGAAACTCCTAAACTAGAGACTCCACAACTAGAGAATCTACAACTAGAGACTTCAAACTAGAAAGTCAACAACTAGAAACTCCACAACTAAAAACTCAACAACTAGAAACTCCCCAGCTTGATACTCCGCAACTTGAAACTCCACAACTAGAAACTCCACAACAAGGGACTCCACAACTAGAAACTCCACAACTAGAAACTTCACAACTCGAAACTCCACTACTAGATACTCCACAACTGGAAACTCGACAACTAGAAACTCCACATCTAGAGACTCCACAACTTGAAACTCCACAACTAGAGACTCTGCAACTAGAAACTCAACAACTAGAGACTCCGCAACTCAACAATTAGAAACTCCACAACTAGAAACTCCACAACTGGGAACTCCCCAACTAGAAACTCCGCAACTAGAAACTCCGCAACAGGAGACTCTACAACTAGAAACTCCACAACTAGAAACTCGAAAACTAGAAACTCCACAACTAGAAACTTCACAACTAGAAACTCCGCAACTAGAGACTCCACAACTAGAAACTTCACAACTTGAAACTCCTCAAATAGAAACTCCACAACCAGAAACTCCACAACTAGAAACTCCGCAACTAGAAACTCCGCAACTAGATACTCCACAACTGGAAACTCCACAACTAGATACTTCACAACGGGAAACTCAACAACTAGATACTCCACAACTGGAAACTCCACAACTAGAAACTCCACAACTAGAGACTCCACAACTCGAAACTCCACAACTAGAAACTCCACGACTAGAAACTGCACAACCAGAAACTCCGCAACTCCACAACTAGAAACTCCACAACTGGAAACTCCACAACTAGATACTCTGCAACTAGAAACTCCACAACTAGAGACTCCACAACTTGAAACTCCACAACTTTAAGCTCCACAACTTGAGACTCCACAACTAGAAACTGCGCAACTTGAAACTCCACAGCTTGAGACTCCGCAACTAGAAACTCCACAACTAGGGACTCCACAACTGGAAACTCCACTACTAGATACTCCACAGCTGAAAACTCGGCAACTAGAAACTCCACAACTAGAGACTCCACAACTTGAAACTCCACAACTAGAGACTCTGCAACTAGAAACTCCACAACTCGAAACTCCACAACTGGAAACTCCACAACGAGACACTCCACAACAAAAAACTCTTCAACTAGAAACTCCTAAACTAGAGACTCCACAACTAGAGAATCTACAACTAGAGACTTCAAACTAGAAACTCAACAACTAGAAACTCCACAACTAAAAACTCAACAACTAGAAACTCCCCAGCTTGAGACTCCGCAACTTGAAACTCCACAACTAGAAACTCCGCAACTAGAAACTCCACAACAAGGGACTCCACAACTAGAAACTCCACAACTAGAAACTTCACAACTCGAAACTCCACTACTAGATACTCCACAACCGGAAACTCGACAACTAGAAACTCCACATCTAGAGACTCCACAACTTGAAACTCCACAACTAGAGACTCTGCAACTAGAAACTCAACAACTAGAGACTCTGCAACTCAACAATTAGAAACTCCACAACTGGAAAATCCACAACTAGATACTCCACAACTAGAAAATCTACAACTAGAAACTCCACAACTATAGACTCCACAACTTGAAACTCCACAAGTTTAAACTCCACAACTTGAGACTCCACAACTAGAAACTCCACAACTAGAAACTCCACAACTGGGAACTCCCCAACAAGAAACTCCGCAACTAGAAACTCCGCAACAGGAGACTCTACAACTACAAACTCCACAACTAGAAACTCGAAAACTAGAAACTCCACAACTAGAAACTTCACAACTAGAAACTCCGCAACTAGAGACTCCACAACTAGAAACTTCACAACTTGAAACTCCTCAAATAGAAACTCCACAACCAGAAACTCCACAACTAGAAACTCCGCAACTAGAAACTCCGCAACTAGAGACTCCACAACTAGAAACCCCACAACTAGAAACTCCACAACTTCAAACTCTATTAAAACAGACTCGGCAACTAGAAATTCCATATCTAGAAACTCCACAACTAGAAACTGCAAAACTAGAGACTTCACAACTAGAAACTCAACAACTAGAAACTCCACAACTAAAAACTCCACAACTGGAAACTCCACAACTTGAGACTCCGCAACTTGAAAATTCACAACTAGAAACTCCGCTATTAAAAACTCCGCAACTAGAAACTCCGCAACTAAAAACTCCACAACTTAAAACTCCACAACTAGATACTCCACAACTGGAAACTCCACAACTAGATACTTCACAACGGGAAACTCAACAACTAGATACTCCACAACTGGAAACTCCACAACTAGAAACTCCACAACTAGAGACTCCACAACTCGAAACTCCACAACTAGAAACTCCACGACTAGAAACTGCACAACCAGAAACTCCGCAACTCCACAACTAGAAACTCCACAACTGGAAACTCCACAACTAGATACTCTGCAACTAGAAACTCCACAACTAGAGACTCCACAACTTGAAACTCCACAACTTTAAGCTCCACAACTTGAGAATCCACAACTAGAAACTGCGCAACTTGAAACTCCGCAGCTTGAGACTCCGCAACTGGAAATTCCACAACTATGGACTCCGCCACTAGAAACTCCACAGCTAGAAACTCCACAACTGGAAACTCCACTACAAGATACTCCACAACTGGAAACTCGGCAACTAGAAACTCTACGACTAGTGACTCCACAACTTGAAACTCCACAACTAGAAACTCCACAACTCGAAACTCCACTACTAGATACTCCACAACTGGAAACTCGACAACTAGAAACTGCACATCTAGAGACTCCACAACTTGAAACTCCACAACTAGAGACTCTGCAACTAGAAACTCAACAACTAGAGACTGCGCAACTCAACAACTATAAACTCCACAACTGGAAAATCCACAACTAGATACTCCACAACTAGAAAATATACAACTAGAAACTCCACAACTATAGACTCCCCAACTTGAAACTCCACAAGTGTAAACTTCACAACTTGAGACTCCACAACTAGAAACTCCACAACTGAAAACTCCCCAACTAGAAACTCCGCAACTAGAAACTCCGCAACAGGAGACTCTACAACTAGAAACTCCACAACTAGAAACTCCAAAACGAGAAACTCCACAACTAGAAACTCCACAAGTTTAAAGTCCACAAGTTGAGACTCCACAACTAGAAACTCTACAACTTGAAACTCCTCAACTAGAAACTCCACAACCAGAAACTCCACAACTAGAAACTCCGCAACTAGAAACTCCGCAACTAGAGACTCCACAACTAGAAACTCCACAACTAGAAACTCCACAACTACAAACTCCACAAATACAGACTCGGCAACTAGAAATTCCATATCTAGAAACTCCACAACTAGTAACTGCAAAACTAGAGACTTCACAACTAGAAACTCAACAACTAGAAACTCCACAACTAAAAACTCCACAACTGGAAACTCCACAACTTGAGACTCCGCAACTTGAAACTTCACAACTAGAAACTCCGCTATTAAAAACTCCGCAACTAGAAACTCCGCAACTAGAAACTTCACAACTTAAAACTCCACAACTAGATACTCCACAACTGGAAACTCCACAACTAGATACTTCACAACTGGAAACTCCACAACTAGATACTCCACAACTGGAAACTCCACAACTAGAGACTCCACAACTCGAAACTCCACAACTAGAAACTCCACAACTAAAAACTTCACAACCAGAGACTCCACAGCTTCACAACTAGAAACTCCACAACTGGAAACTCCACAACTAGATACTCTGCAACTAGAAACTCCACAACTAGAGACTCCACAACTTGAAACTCCACAACTTGAAACTCCACAACTTGAGACTCCACAACTAGAAACTCCACAACTTGAAACTCCGCAGCTTGAGACTCCGCAACTAGAAACTCCACAACTAGGGACTCCGCAACTAGAAACTCCGCAACTAGGGACTCCACAACTAGAAACTCCACAACTAGAAACTCCACAACTCGAAACTCCACTACTAGATACTCCACAACTGGAAACTCGACAACTAGAAACTCCACATCTAGAGACTCCACAGTTTGAAACTCCACAACTAGAGACTCTGCAACTAGAAACTCAACAACTAGGTACTCCACAACTGAACAACTAGAAACTCCACAACTGGAAAATCCACAACTAGATACTCCACAACTAGAAAATCTACAACTAGAAACTCCACAACTATAGACTCCACAACTTGAAACTCCACAAGTTTAAACTCCACAACTTGAGACTCCACAAGTAGAAACTCCACAACTAGAAACTCCACAACTGGAAACTCCCCAACTAGAAACTCCGCAACTAGAAACTCCGCAACAGGAGGCTCTAACACTAGAAACTCCACAACTAGAAACTTCAAAACTAGAAACTCCACAACTAGAAACTTCACAACTAGAAACTCCGCAACTAGAGACTCCACAACTAGAAACTCCACAACTTGAAACTCCACAACTAGAAACTCCACAACCAGAAACTCCACAACTAGAAACTCCGCAACTAGAAACTCCACAAATAGAGACTCGGCAACTAGAAATTTCATATCTAGAAACTCCACAACGAGAAACTGTAAAACTAGGCTTCACAACTAGAAACTCAACAACTAGAAACTCCACAACTAAAAACTCCACAACTGGAAACTCCACAACTAGACACTCCACAACTAAAAACTCTTCAACTAGAAACTCCACAACTAGAGACTCCACAACTTGAAACTCCACAACTTTAAACTCCATAACTTGAGACTCCACACCTAGAAACTCCACAACTTGAAACTCCACAGCTTGAGACTCCGCAACTAGAAACTCCACAACTAGGGACTCCACAACTGGAAACTCCACTACTAGATACTCCACAGCTGAAAACTCGGCAACTAGAAACTCCACAACTAGAGACTCCACAACTTGAAACTCCACAACTAGAGACTCTGCAACTAGAAACTCCACAACTCGAAACTCCACAACTGGAAACTCCACAACGAGACACTCCACAACAAAAAACTCTTCAACTAGAAACTCCTAAACTAGAGACTCCACAACTAGAGAATCTACAACTAGAGACTTCAAACTAGAAAGTCAACAACTAGAAACTCCACAACTAAAAACTCAACAACTAGAAACTCCCCAGCTTGAGACTCCGCAACTTGAAACTCCACAACTAGAAACTCCACAACAAGGGACTCCACAACTAGAAACTCCACAACTAGAAACTTCACAACTCGAAACTCCACTACTAGATACTCCACAACTGGAAACTCGACAACTAGAAACTCCACATCTAGAGACTCCACAACTTGAAACTCCACAACTAGAGACTCTGCAACTAGAAACTCAACAACTAGAGACTCCGCAACTCAACAATTAGAAACTCCACAACTAGAAACTCCACAACTGGGAACTCCCCAACTAGAAACTCCGCAACTAGAAACTCCGCAACAGGAGACTCTACAACTAGAAACTCCACAACTAGAAACTCGAAAACTAGAAACTCCACAACTAGAAACTTCACAACTAGAAACTCCGCAACTAGAGACTCCACAACTAGAAACTTCACAACTTGAAACTCCTCAAATAGAAACTCCACAACCAGAAACTCCACAACTGGAAACTCCGCAACTAGAAACTCCACAACTATAGACTCCACAACTTGAAACTCCACAAGTTTAAACTCCACAACTTGAGACTCCACAAGTAGAAACTCCACAACTAGAAACTCCACAACTGGAAACTCCCCAACTAGAAACTCCGCAACTAGAAACTCCGCAACAGGAGGCTCTAACACTAGAAACTCCACAACTAGAAACTTCAAAACTAGAAACTCCACAACTAGAAACTTCACAACTAGAAACTCCGCAACTAGAGACTCCACAACTAGAAACTCCAAACTTGAAACTCCACAACTAGAAACTTCACAACCAGAAACTCCACAACTAGAAACTCCGCAACTAGAAACTCCACAAATAGAGACTCGGCAACTAGAAATTTCATATCTAGAAACTCCACAACGAGAAACTATAAAACTAGACTTCACAACTAGAAACTCAACAACTAGAAACTCCACAACTAAAAACTCCACAACTGGAAACTCCACAACTAGACACTCCACAACTAAAAACTCTTCAACTTGAAACTCCACAACTAGAAACTCCACAAAAGAGACTCTGTGACTTCACAATTAGAAACTCCACAACTGGAAACTCCACAAATAGATACTCTGCAACTAGAAACTCCACAACTAGAGACTCCACAACTTGAAACTCCACAACTTTAAACTCCATAACTTGAGACTCCACACCTAGAAACTCCACAACTTGAAACTCCACAGCTTGAGACTCCGCAACTAGAAACTCCACAACTAGGGACTCCACAACTGGAAACTCCACTACTAGATACTCCACAGCTGAAAACTCGGCAACTAGAAACTCCACAACTAGAGACTCCACAACTTGAAACTCCACAACTAGAGACTCTGCAACTAGAAACTCCACAACTCGAAACTCCACAACTGGAAACTCCACAACGAGACACTCCACAACAAAAAACTCTTCAACTAGAAACTCCTAAACTAGAGACTCCACAACTAGAGAATCTACAACTAGAGACTTCAAACTAGAAACTCAACAACTAGAAACTCCACAACTAAAAACTCAACAACTAGAAACTCCCCAGCTTGAGACTCCGCAACTTGAAACTCCACAACTAGAAACTCCGCAACTAGAAACTCCACAACAAGGGACTCCACAACTAGAAACTCCACAACTAGAAACTTCACAACTCGAAACTCCACTACTAGATACTCCACAACTGGAAACTCGACAACTAGAAACTCCACATCTAGAGACTCCACAACTTGAAACTCCACAACTAGAGACTCTGCAACTAGAAACTCAACAACTAGAGACTCTGCAACTCAACAATTAGAAACTCCACAACTGGAAAATCCACAACTAGATACTCCACAACTAGAAAATCTACAACTAGAAACTCCACAACTATAGACTCCACAACTTTAAACTCCACAAGTTTAAACTCCACAACTTGAGACTCCACAACTAGAAACTCCACAACTAGAAACTCCACAACTGGGAACTCCCCAACTAGAAACTCCGCAACTAGAAACTCCGCAACAGGAGACTCTACAACTAGAAACTCCACAACTAGAAACTCGAAAACTAGAAACTCCACAACTAGAAACTTCACAACTAGAAACTCCGCAACTAGAGACTCCACAACTAGAAACTTCACAACTTGAAACTCCTCAAATAGAAACTCCACAACCAGAAACTCCACAACTAGAAACTCCGCAACTAGAAACTCCGCAACTAGAGACTCCACAACTAGAAACCCCACAACTAGAAACTCCACAACTTGAGACTCCGCAACTTGAAAATTCACAACTAGAAACTCCGCTATTAAAAACTCCGCAACTAGAAACTCCGCAACTAAAAACTCCACAACTTAAAACTCCACAACTAGATACTCCACAACTGGAAACTCCACAACTAGATACTTCACAACGGGAAACTCAACAACTAGATACTCCACAACTGGAAACTCCACAACTAGAAACTCCACAACTAGAGACTCCACAACTCGAAACTCCACAACTAGAAACTCCACGACTAGAAACTGCACAACCAGAAACTCCGCAACTCCACAACTAGAAACTCCACAACTGGAAACTCCACAACTAGATACTCTGCAACTAGAAACTCCACAACTAGAGACTCCACAACTTGAAACTCCACAACTTTAAGCTCCACAACTTGAGAATCCACAACTAGAAACTGCGCAACTTGAAACTCCGCAGCTTGAGACTCCGCAACTGGAAATTCCACAACTATGGACTCCGCCACTAGAAACTCCACAGCTAGAAACTCAACAACTGGAAACTCCACTACAAGATACTCCACAACTGGAAACTCGGCAACTAGAAACTCTACGACTAGTGACTCCACAACTTGAAACTCCACAACTAGAAACTCCACAACTCGAAACTCCACTACTAGATACTCCACAACTGGAAACTCGACAACTAGAAACTGCACATCTAGAGACTCCACAACTTGAAACTCCACAACTAGAGACTCTGCAACTAGAAACTCAACAACTAGAGACTGCGCAACTCAACAACTATAAACTCCACAACTGGAAAATCCACAACTAGATACTCCACAACTAGAAAATATACAACTAGAAACTCCACAACTATAGACTCCCCAACTTGAAACTCCACAAGTGTAAACTTCACAACTTGAGACTCCACAACTAGAAACTCCACAACTGAAAACTCCCCAACTAGAAACTCCGCAACTAGAAACTCCGCAACAGGAGACTCTACAACTAGAAACTCCACAACTAGAAACTCCAAAACGAGAAACTCCACAACTACAAACTCCACAAGTTTAAAGTCCACAACTTGAGACTCCACAACTAGAAACTCCACAACTTGAAACTCCTCAACTAGAAACTCCACAACCAGAAACTCCACAACTAGAAACTCCGCAACTAGAAACTCCGCAACTAGAGACTCCACAACTAGAAACTCCACAACTAGAAACTCCACAACTACAAACTCCACAAATACAGACTCGGCAACTAGAAATTCCATATCTAGAAACTCCACAACTAGTAACTGCAAAACTAGAGACTTCACAACTAGAAACTCAACAACTAGAAACTCCACAACTAAAAACTCCACAACTGGAAACTCCACAACTTGAGACTCCGCAACTTGAAACTTCACATCTAGAAACTCCGCTATTAAAAACTCCGCAACTAGAAACTCCGCAACTAAAAACTTCACAACTTAAAACTCCACAACTAGATACTCCACAACTGGAAACTCCACAACTAGATACTTCACAACTGGAAACTCCACAACTAGATACTCCACAACTGGAAACTCCACAACTAGAGACTCCACAACTCGAAACTCCACAACTAGAAACTCCACAACTAAAAACTTCACAACCAGAGACTCCACAGCTTCACAACTAGAAACTCCACATCTAGAGACTCCACAACTTGAAACTCCACAACTAGAGACTCTGCAACCAGAAACTCAACAACTAGAGACTCCGCAACTCAACAATTAGAAACTCCACAACTGGAAAATCCACAACTAGATACTCCACAACTAGAAAATCTACAACTAGAAACTCCACAACTATAGACTCCACAACTTGAAACTCCACAAGTTTAAACTCCACAACTTGAGACTCCACAACTAGAAACTCCACAACTAGAAACTCCACAACTGGGAACTCCCCAACTAGAAACTCCGCAACTAGAAACTCCGCAACAGGAGACTCTACAACTAGAAACTCCACAACTAGAAACTCGAAAACTAGAAACTCCACAACTAGAAACTTCACAACTAGAAACTCCGCAACTAGAGACTCCACAACTAGAAACTTCACAACTTGAAACTCCTCAAATAGAAACTCCACAACCAGAAACTCCACAACTAGAAACTCCGCAACTAGAAACTCCGCAACTAGAGACTCCACAACTAGAAACCCCACAACTAGAAACTCCACAACTTCAAACTCTATTAAAACAGACTCGGCAACTAGAAATTCCATATCTAGAAACTCCACAACTAGAAACTGCAAAACTAGAGACTTCACAACTAGAAACTCAACAACTAGAAACTCCACAACTAAAAACTCCACAACTGGAAACTCCACAACTTGAGACTCCGCAACTTGAAAATTCACAACTAGAAACTCCGCTATTAAAAACTCCGCAACTAGAAACTCCGCAACTAAAAACTCCACAACTTAAAACTCCACAACTAGATACTCCACAACTGGAAACTCCACAACTAGATACTTCACAACGGGAAACTCAACAACTAGATACTCCACAACTGGAAACTCCACAACTAGAGACTCCACAACTCGAAACTCCACAACTAGAAACTCCACGGCTAGAAACTGCACAACCAGAAACTCCGCAACTCCACAACTAGAAACTCCACAACTGGAAACTCCACAACTAGATACTCTGCAACTAGAAACTCCACAACTAGAGACTCCACAACTTGATACTCCACAACTTTAAGCTCCACAACTTGAGACTCCACAACTAGAAACTGCGCAACTTGAAACTCCGCAGCTTGAGACTCCGCAACTGGAAATTCCACAACTATGGACTCCGCCACTAGAAACTCCACAGCTAGAAACTCCACAACTGGAAACTCCACTACAAGATACTCCACAACTGGAAACTCGGCAACTAGAAACTCTACGACTAGAGACTCCACAACTTGAAACTCCACAACTAGAAACTCCACAACTCGAAACTCCACTACTAGATACTCCACAACTGGAAACTCGACAACTAGAAACTCCACATCTAGAGACTCCACAACTTGAAACTCCACAACTAGAGACTCTGCAACTAGAAACTCAACAACTAGAGACTGCGCAACTCAACAACTATAAACTCCACAACTGGAAAATCCACAACTAGATACTCCACAACTAGAAAATATACAACTATAACTCCACAACTATAGACTCCCCAACTTGAAACTCCACAAGTGTAAACTTCACAACTTGAGAATCCACAACTAGAAACTCCACAACTGAAAACTCCCCAACTAGAAACTCCGCCACAGGAGACTCTACAACTAGAAACTCCACAACTAGAAACTCCAAAACGAGAAACTCCACAACTAGAAACTCCACAAGTTTAAAGTCCACAACTTGAGACTCCACAACTAGAAACTCTACAACTTGAAACTCCTCAACTAGAAACTCCACAACCAGAAACTCCACAACTAGAAACTCCGCAACTAGAAACTCCGAAACTAGAGACTCCACAACTAGAAACTCCACAACTAGAAACTCCACAACTACAAACTCCACAAATACAGACTCGGCAACTAGAAATTCCATATCTAGAAACTCCACAACTAGTAACTGCAAAACTAGAGACTTCACAACTAGAAACTCAACAACTAGAAACTCCACAACTAAAAACTCCACAACTGGAAACTCCACAACTTGAGACTCCGCAACTTGAAACTTCACAACTAGAAACTCCGCTATTAAAAACTCCGCAACTAGAAACTCCGCAACTAGAAACTTCACAACTTAAAACTCCACAACTAGATACTCCACAACTGGAAACTCCACAACTAGATACTTCACAACTGGAAACTCCACAACTAGATACTCCACAACTGGAAACTCCACAACTAGAGACTCCACAACTCGAAACTCCACAACTAGAAACTCCACAACTAAAAACTTCACAACCAGAGACTCCACAGCTCCACAACTAGAAACTCCACAACTGGAAACTCCACAACTAGATACTCTGCAACTAGAAACTCCACAACTAGAGACTCCACAACTTGAAACTCCACAACTTGAGACTCCACAACTAGAAACTCCACAACTTGAAACTCCGCAGCTTGAGACTCCGCAACTAGAAACTCCACAACTAGGGACTCCGCAACTAGAAACTCCGCAACTAGAAACTCCACAACTGGAAACTCCACTACTAGATACTCCACAACTGGAAACCCGGCAACTAGAAACTCCACAACTAGAGACTCCACAACTTGAAACTCCACAACTGGAGACTCTGCAACTAGAAACTCCACATCTAGAGACTCCACAACTTGAAACTCCACAACTAGAGACTCTGCAACTAGAAACTCAACAACTAGAGACTGCGCAACTCAACAACTATAAACTCCACAACTGGAAAATCCACAACTAGATACTCCACAACTAGAAAATATACAACTAGAAACTCCACAACTATAGACTCCCCAACTTGAAACTCCACAAGTGTAAACTTCACAACTTGAGACTCCACAACTAGATACTCCACAACTGAAAACTCCCCAACTAGAAACTCCGCAACCAGAAACTCCGCAACAGGAGACTCTACAACTAGAAACTCCACAACTAGAAACTCCAAAACGAGAAACTCCAAAACGAGAAACTCCACAACTAGAAACTCCACAAGTTTAAAGTCCACAAGTTGAGACTCCACAACTAGAAACTCTACAACTTGAAACTCCTCAACTAGAAACTCCACAACCGGAAACTCCACAACTAGAAACTCCGCAACTAGAAACTCCGCAACTAGAGACTCCACAACTAGAAACTCCACAACTAGAAACTCCACAACTACAAACTCCACAAATACAGACTCGGCAACTAGAAATTCCATATCTAGAAACTCCACAACTAGTAACTGC
Source organism: Rhipicephalus microplus (assembly GCF_043290135.1). NCBI lineage: Eukaryota > Metazoa > Arthropoda > Arachnida > Ixodida > Ixodidae > Rhipicephalus > Rhipicephalus microplus. The sequence continues at coordinate 1,414,860 of NW_027464642.1, read as the reverse complement.
AAAACTAGAGACTTCAAAACTAGAAACTCAACAACTAGAAACTCCACAACTAAAAACTCCACAACTGGAAACTCCACAACTTGAGACTCCGCAACTTGAAACTTCACAACTAGAAACTCCGCTATTAAAAACTCCGCAACTAGAAACTCCGCAACTAGAAACTTCACAACTTAAAACTCCACAACTAGATACTCCACAACTGGAAACTCCACAACTAGATACTTCACAACTGGAAACTCCACAACTAGATACTCCACAACTGGAAACTCCACAACTAGAGACTCCACAACTCGAAACTCCACAACTAGAAACTCCACAACTAAAAACTTCACAACCAGAGACTACACAGCTTCACAACTAGAAACTCCACAACTGCAAACTCCACAACTAGATACTCTGCAACTAGAAACTCCACAACTAGAGACTCCACAACTTGAAACTCCACAACTTGAAACTCCACAACTTGAGACTCCACAACTAGAAACTCCACAACTTGAAACTCCGCAGCTTGAGACTCCGCAACTAGAAACTCCACAACTAGGGACTCCGCAACTAGAAACTCCGCAACTAGGGACTCCACAACTAGAAACTCCACAACTAGAAACTCCACAACTCGAAACTCCACTACTAGATACTCCACAACTGGAAACTCGACAACTAGAAACTCCACATCTAGAGACTCCACAATTTGAAACTCCACATCTAGAGACTCTGCAACTAGAAACTCGACAACTAGGTACTCCACAACTGAACAACTAGAAACTCCACAACTGGAAAATCCACAACTAGATACTCCACAACTAGAAAATCTACAACTAGAAACTCCACAACTATAGACTCCACAACTTGAAACTCCACAAGTTTAAACTCCACAACTTGAGACTCCACAAGTAGAAACTCCACAACTAGAAACTCCACAACTGGAAACTCCCCAACTAGAAACTCCGCAACTAGAAACTCCGCAACAGGAGACTCTAACACTAGAAACTCCACAACTAGAAACTTCAAAACTAGAAACTCCACAACTAGAAACTTCACAACTAGAAAATCCGCAACTAGAGACTCCACAACTAGAAACTCCACAACTTGAAACTCCACAACTAGAAACTCCACAACCAGAAACTCCACAACTAGAAACTCCGCAACTAGAAACTCCACAAATAGAGACTCGGCAACTAGAACTTTCATATCTAGAAACTCCACAACGAGAAACTGTAAAACTTGACTTCACAACTAGAAACTCAACAACTAGAAACTCCACAACTAAAAACTCCACAACTGGAAACTCCACAACTAGACACTCCACAACTAAAAACTCTTCAACTTGAAACTCCTCAACTAGAAACTCCACAACTAGAAACTCCACAAAAGAGACTCTGCGACTTCACAATTGGAAACTCCACAACTGGAAACTCCACAAATAGATACTCTGCAAATAGAAACTCCACAACTAGAGACTCCACAACTTGAAACTCCACAACTTTAAACTCCATAACTTGAGACTCCACACCTAGAAACTCCACAACTTGAAACTCCACAGCTTGAGACTCCGCAACTAGAAACTCCACAACTAGGGACTCCACAACTGGAAACTCTACTACTAGATACTCCACAACTGAAAACTCGGCAACTAGAAACTCCACAACTAGAGACTCCACAACTTGAAACTCCACAACTAGAGACTCTGCAACTAGAAACTCCACAACTCGAAACTCCACAACTGGAAACTCCACAACGAGACACTCCACAACAAAAAACTCTTCAACTAGAAACTCCTAAACTAGAGACTCCACAACTAGAGAATCTACAACTAGAGACTTCAAACTAGAAACTCAACAACTAGAAACTCCACAACTAAAAACTCAACAACTAGAAACTCCCCAGCTTGAGACTCCGCAACTTGAAACTCCACAACTAGAAACTCCGCAACTAGAAACTCCACAACAAGGGACTCCACAACTAGAAACTCCACAACTAGAAACTTCACAACTCGAAACTCCACTACTAGATACTCCATAACTGGAAACTCGACAACTAGAAACTCCACATCTAGAGACTCCACAACTTGAAACTCCACAACTAGAGACTCTGCAACTAGAAACTCAACAACTAGAGACTCCGCAACTCAACAATTAGAAACTCCACAACTGGAAAATCCACAACTAGATGCTCCACAACTAGAAAATCTACAACTAGAAACTCCACAACTATAGACTCCACAACTTGAAACTCCACAAGTTTAAACTCCACAACTTGAGACTCCACAGCTAGAAACTCCACAACTAGAAACTCCACAACTGGGAACTCCCCAACTAGAAACTCCGCAACTAGAAACTCCGCAACAGGAGACTCTACAACTAGAAACTCCACAACTAGAAACTCGAAAACTAGAAACTCCACAACTAGAAACTTCACAACTAGAAACTCCGCAACTAGAGACTCCACAACTAGAAACTTCACAACTTGAAACTCCTCAAATAGAAACTCCACAACCAGAAACTCCACAACTAGAAACTCCGCAACTAGAAACTCCGCAACTAGAGACTCCACAACTAGAAACCCCACAACTAGAAACTCCACAACTTCAAACTCTATTAAAACAGACTCGGCAACTAGAAATTCCATATCTAGAAACTCCACAACTAGAAACTGCAAAACTAGAGACTTCACAACTAGAAACTCAACAACTAGAAACTCCACAACTAAAAACTCCACAACTGGAAACTCCACAACTTGAGACTCCGCAACTTGAAAATTCACAACTAGAAACTCCGCTATTAAAAACTCCGCAACTAGAAACTCCGCAACTAAAAACTCCACAACTTAAAACTCCACAACTAGATACTCCACAACTGGAAACTCCACAACTAGATACTTCACAACGGGAAACTCAACAACTAGATACTCCACAACTGGAAACTCCACAACTAGAAACTCCACAACTAGAGACTCCACAACTCGAAACTCCACAACTAGAAACTCCACGACTAGAAACTGCACAACCAGAAACTCCGCAACTCCACAACTAGAAACTCCACAACTGGAAACTCCACAACTAGATACTCTGCAACTAGAAACTCCACAACTAGAGACTCCACAACTTGATACTCCACAACTTTAAGCTCCACAACTTGAGACTCCACAACTAGAAACTGCGCAACTTGAAACTCCGCAGCTTGAGACTCCGCAACTGGAAATTCCACAACTATGGACTCCGCCACTAGAAACTCCACAGCTAGAAACTCCACAACTGGAAACTCCACTACAAGATACTCCACAACTGGAAACTCGGCAACTAGAAACTCTACGACTAGAGACTCCACAACTTGAAACTCCACAACTAGAAACTCCACAACTCGAAACTCCACTACTAGATACTCCACAACTGGAAACTCGACAACTAGAAACTCCACATCTAGAGACTCCACAACTAGAAACTCCGCAACTAGAAACTCCGCAACTAGAGACTCCACAACTAGAAACTCCACAACTAGAAACTCCACAACTACAAACTCCACAAATACAGACTCGGCAACTAGAAATTCCATATCTAGAAACTCCACAACTAGTAACTGCAAAACTAGAGACTTCACAACTAGAAACTCAACAACTAGAAACTCCACAACTAAAAACTCCACAACTGGAAACTCCACAACTTGAGACTCCGCAACTTGAAACTTCACAACTAGAAACTCCGCTATTAAAAACTCCGCAACTAGAAACTCCGCAACTAGAAACTTCACAACTTAAAACTCCACAACTAGATACTCCACAACTGGAAACTCCACAACTAGATACTTCACAACTGGAAACTCCACAACTAGATACTCCACAACTGGAAACTCCACAACTAGAGACTCCACAACTCGAAACTCCACAACTAGAAACTCCACAACTAAAAACTTCACAACCAGAGACTCCACAGCTTCACAACTAGAAACTCCACAACTGGAAACTCCACAACTAGATACTCTGCAACTAGAAACTCCACAACTAGAGACTCCACAACTTGAAACTCCACAACTTGAAACTCCACAACTTGAGACTCCACAACTAGAAACTCCACAACTTGAAACTCCGCAGCTTGAGACTCCGCAACTAGAAACTCCACAACTAGGGACTCCGCAACTAGAAACTCCACAACTAGAAACTCCACAACTGGAAACTCCACTACTAGATACTCCACAACTGGAAACTCGCCAACTAGAAACTCCACAACTTGAAACTCCACAACTAGAGACTCTGCAACTAGAAACTCCACAACTTGAAACTCCACAACTGGAAACTCCACAACTAGAAACTCCACAGCTTGAGACTCCGCAACTTGAAACTCCACAACTTGAAACTTCGCAACTAGAAACTCCGCAACTAGGGACTCCACAACTAGAAACTCCACAACTAGAAACTCCACAACTCGAAACTCCACTACTAGATACTCCACAATTGGAAACTCGACAACTAGAAACTCCACATCTAGAGACTCCACCATTTGAAACTCCACAACTAGAGACTCTGCAACTAGAAACTCAACAACTAGGTACTCCACAACTGAACAACTAGAAACTCCACAACTGGAAAATCCACAACTAGATACTCCACAACTAGAAAATCTACAACTAGAAACTCCACAACTATAGACTCCACAACTTGAAACTCCCCAACTAGAAACTCCGCAACTAGAAACTCCGCAACAGGAGACTCTAACACTAGAAACTCCACAACTAGAAACTTCAAAACTAGAAACTCCACAACTAGAAACTTCACAACTAGAAACTCCGCAACTAGAGACTCCACAACTAGAAACTCCACAACTTGAAACTCCACAGCTAGAAACTCCACAACCAGAAACTCCACAACTAGAAACTCCGCAACTAGAAACTCCACAAATAGAGACTCGGCAACTAGAAATTTCATATCTAGAAACTCCACAACTAGAAACTTCACAACTAGAAACTCCGCAACTAGAGACTCCACAACTAGAAACTCCACAACTTGAAACTCCACAGCTAGAAACTCCACAACCAGAAACTTCACAACTAGAAACTCCGCAACTAGAGACTCCACAACTAGAAACTCCACAACTTGAAACTCCACAGCTAGAAACTCCACAACCAGAAACTCCACAACTAGAAACTCCGCAACTAGAAACTCCACAAATAGAGACTCGGCAACTAGAAATTTCATATCTAGAAACTCCACAACTAGAAACTTCACAACTAGAAACTCCGCAACTAGAGACTCCACAACTAGAAACTCCACAACTTGAAACTCCACAGCTAGAAACTCCACAACCAGAAACTCCACAAATAGAGATTCCGCAACTAGAAACTCCACAACCAGAGACTCCGCAACTAGAAACTCCGCAGCTAGAAACTCCACAAATAGAAACTCCGCAACTAGAAACTCCGCAGCTAGAAACTACACAACTAGAGACTCCACAAATGGAAACTCCACAACTAGAAACTCCACAACTGGAAACTCCCCAACTAGAAACTCCGCCACTAGAAACTCCGCAACAGGAGACTCTACAACTAGAAACTCCACGACTAGAAACTCCAAAACTAGAAACTCCACAACTCGAAACTCCACAACTGGAAACTCCACAACTAGACACTCCACAACTAAAAACTCTTCAACTTGAAACTCCTCAACTAGAAACTCCACAACCAGAAACTTCACAACTAGAAACTCCGCAACAGGAGACTCTACAACTAGAAACTCCACAACTAGAAACTCCAAAACGAGAAACTCCACAACTACAAACTCCACAAGTTTAAAGTCCACAACTTGAGACTCCACAACTAGAAACTCCACAACTTGAAACTCCTCAACTAGAAACTCCACAACCAGAAACTCCACAACTAGAAACTCCGCAACTAGAAACTCCGCAACTAGAGACTCCACAACTAGAAACTCCACAACTAGAAACTCCACAACTACAAACTCCACAAATACAGACTCGGCAACTAGAAATTCCATATCTAGAAACTCCACAACTAGTAACTGCAAAACTAGAGACTTCACAACTAGAAACTCAACAACTAGAAACTCCACAACTAAAAACTCCACAACTGGAAACTCCACAACTTGAGACTCCGCAACTTGAAACTTCACATCTAGAAACTCCGCTATTAAAAACTCCGCAACTAGAAACTCCGCAACTAAAAACTTCACAACTTAAAACTCCACAACTAGATACTCCACAACTGGAAACTCCACAACTAGATACTTCACAACTGGAAACTCCACAACTAGATACTCCACAACTGGAAACTCCACAACTAGAGACTCCACAACTCGAAACTCCACAACTAGAAACTCCACAACTAAAAACTTCACAACCAGAGACTCCACAGCTTCACAACTAGAAACTCCACATCTAGAGACTCCACAACTTGAAACTCCACAACTAGAGACTCTGCAACCAGAAACTCAACAACTAGAGACTCCGCAACTCAACAATTAGAAACTCCACAACTGGAAAATCCACAACTAGATACTCCACAACTAGAAAATCTACAACTAGAAACTCCACAACTATAGACTCCACAACTTGAAACTCCACAAGTTTAAACTCCACAACTTGAGACTCCACAACTAGAAACTCACAACTAGAAACTCCACAACTGGGAACTCCCCAACTAGAAACTCCGCAACTAGAAACTCCGCAACAGGAGACTCTACAACTAGAAACTCCACAACTAGAAACTCGAAAACTAGAAACTCCACAACTAGAAACTTCACAACTAGAAACTCCGCAACTAGAGACTCCACAACTAGAAACTTCACAACTTGAAACTCCTCAAATAGAAACTCCACAACCAGAAACTCCACAACTAGAAACTCCGCAACTAGAAACTCCGCAACTAGAGACTCCACAACTAGAAACCCCACAACTAGAAACTCCACAACTTCAAACTCTATTAAAACAGACTCGGCAACTAGAAATTCCATATCTAGAAACTCCACAACTAGAAACTGCAAAACTAGAGACTTCACAACTAGAAACTCAACAACTAGAAACTCCACAACTAAAAACTCCACAACTGGAAACTCCACAACTTGAGACTCCGCAACTTGAAAATTCACAACTAGAAACTCCGCTATTAAAAACTCCGCAACTAGAAACTCCGCAACTAAAAACTCCACAACTTAAAACTCCACAACTAGATACTCCACAACTGGAAACTCCACAACTAGATACTTCACAACTGGAAACTCCACAACTAGATACTCTGCAACTAGAAACTCCACAACTAGAGACTCCACAACTTGATACTCCACAACTTTAAGCTCCACAACTTGAGACTCCACAACTAGAAACTGCGCAACTTGAAACTCCGCAGCTTGAGACTCCGCAACTGGAAATTCCACAACTATGGACTCCGCCACTAGAAACTCCACAGCTAGAAACTCCACAACTGGAAACTCCACTACAAGATACTCCACAACTGGAAACTCGGCAACTAGAAACTCTACGACTAGAGACTCCACAACTTGAAACTCCACAACTAGAAACTCCACAACTCGAAACTCCACTACTAGATACTCCACAACTGGAAACTCGACAACTAGAAACTCCACATCTAGAGACTCCACAACTTGAAACTCCACAACTAGAGACTCTGCAACTAGAAACTCAACAACTAGAGACTGCGCAACTCAACAACTATAAACTCCACAACTGGAAAATCCACAACTAGATACTCCACAACTAGAAAATATACAACTATAACTCCACAACTATAGACTCCCCAACTTGAAACTCCACAAGTGTAAACTTCACAACTTGAGAATCCACAACTAGAAACTCCACAACTGAAAACTCCCCAACTAGAAACTCCGCAACTAGAAACTCCGCAACAGGAGACTCTACAACTAGAAACTCCACAACTAGAAACTCCACAAGTTTAAAGTCCACAACTTGAGACTCCACAACTAGAAACTCTACAACTTGAAACTCCTCAACTAGAAACTCCACAACCAGAAACTCCACAACTAGAAACTCCGCAACTAGAAACTCCGCAACTAGAGACTCCACAACTAGAAACTCCACAACTAGAAACTCCACAACTACAAACTCCACAAATACAGACTCGGCAACTAGAAATTCCATATCTAGAAACTCCACAACTAGTAACTGCAAAACTAGAGACTTCACAACTAGAAACTCAACAACTAGAAACTCCACAACTAAAAACTCCACAACTGGAAACTCCACAACTTGAGACTCCGCAACTTGAAACTTCACAACTAGAAACTCCGCTATTAAAAACTCCGCAACTAGAAACTCCGCAACTAGAAACTTCACAACTTAAAACTCCACAACTAGATACTCCACAACTGGAAACTCCACAACTAGATACTTCACAACTGGAAACTCCACAACTAGATACTCCACAACTGGAAACTCCACAACTAGAGACTCCACAACTCGAAACTCCACAACTAGAAACTCCACAACTAAAAACTTCACAACCAGAGACTCCACAGCTTCACAACTAGAAACTCCACAACTGGAAACTCCACAACTAGATACTCTGCAACTAGAAACTCCACAACTAGAGACTCCACAACTTGAAACTCCACAACTTGAAACTCCACAACTTGAGACTCCACAACTAGAAACTCCACAACTTGAAACTCCGCAGCTTGAGACTCCGCAACTGGAAATTCCACAACTATGGACTCCGCCACTAGAAACTCCACAGCTAGAAACTCCACAACTGGAAACTCCACTACAAGATACTCCACAACTGGAAACTCGGCAACTAGAAACTCTACGACTAGAGACTCCACAACTTGAAACTCCACAACTATAAACTCCACAACTGGAAAATCCACAACTAGATACTCCACAACTAGAAAATATACAACTAGAAACTCCACAACTATAGACTCCCCAACTTGAAACTCCACAAGTGTAAACTTCACAACTTGAGAATCCACAACTAGAAACTCCACAACTGAAAACTCCCCAACTAGAAACTCCGCCACAGGAGACTCTACAACTAGAAACTCCACAACTAGAAACTCCAAAACGAGAAACTCCACAACTAGAAACTCCACAAGTTTAAAGTCCACAACTTGAGACTCCACAACTAGAAACTCTACAACTTGAAACTCCTCAACTAGAAACTCCACAACCAGAAACTCCACAACTAGAAACTCCGCAACTAGAAACTCCGAAACTAGAGACTCCACAACTAGAAACTCCACAACTAGAAACTCCACAACTACAAACTCCACAAATACAGACTCGGCAACTAGAAATTCCATATCTAGAAACTCCACAACTAGTAACTGCAAAACTAGAGACTTCACAACTAGAAACTCAACAACTAGAAACTCCACAACTAAAAACTCCACAACTGGAAACTCCACAACTTGAGACTCCGCAACTTGAAACTTCACAACTAGAAACTCCGCTATTAAAAACTCCGCAACTAGAAACTCCGCAACTAGAAACTTCACAACTTAAAACTCCACAACTAGATACTCCACAACTGGAAACTCCACAACTAGATACTTCACAACTGGAAACTCCACAACTAGATACTCCACAACTGGAAACTCCACAACTAGAGACTCCACAACTCGAAACTCCACAACTAGAAACTCCACAACTAAAAACTTCACAACCAGAGACTCCACAGCTTCACAACTAGAAACTCCACAACTGGAAACTCCACAACTAGATACTCTGCAACTAGAAACTCCACAACTAGAGACTCCACAACTTGAAACTCCACAACTTGAAACTCCACAACTTGAGACTCCACAACTAGAAACTCCACAACTTGAAACTCCGCAGCTTGAGACTCCGCAACTAGAAACTCCACAACTAGGGACTCCGCAACTAGAAACTCCGCAACTAGAAACTCCACAACTGGAAACTCCACTACTAGATACTCCACAACTGGAAACCCGGCAACTACAAACTCCACAACTAGAGACTCCACAACTTGAAACTCCACAACTAGAGACTCTGCAACTAGAAACTCCACATCTAGAGACTCCACAACTTGAAACTCCACAACTAGAGACTCTGCAACTAGAAACTCAACAACTAGAGACTGCGCAACTCAACAACTATAAACTCCACAACTGGAAAATCCACAACTAGATACTCCACAACTAGAAAATATACAACTAGAAACTCCACAACTATAGACTCCCCAACTTGAAACTCCACAAGTGTAAACTTCACAACTTGAGACTCCACAACTAGAAACTCCACAACTGAAAACTCCCCAACTAGAAACTCCGCAACTAGAAACTCCGCAACAGGAGACTCTACAACTAGAAACTCCACAACTAGAAACTCCAAAACGAGAAACTCCACAACTAGAAACTCCACAAGTTTAAAGTCCACAAGTTGAGACTCCACAACTAGAAACTCTACAACTTGAAACTCCTCAACTAGAAACTCCACAACCAGAAACTCCACAACTAGAAACTCCGCAACTAGAAACTCCGCAACTAGAGACTCCACAACTAGAAACTCCACAACGAAAAACTCCACAACTACAAACTCCACAAATACAGACTCGGCAACTAGAAATTCCACATCTAGAAACTCCACAACTAGTAACTGCAAAACTAGAGACTTCACAACTAGAAACTCAACAACTAGAAACTCCACAACTAAAAACTCCACAACTGGAAACTCCACAACTTGAGACTCCGCAACTTGAAACTTCACAACTAGAAACTCCGCTATTAAAAACTCCGCAACTAGAAACTCCGCAACTAGAAACTTCACAACTTAAAACTCCACAACTAGATACTCCACAACTGGAAACTCCACAACTAGATACTTCACAACTGGAAACTCCACAACTAGATACTCCACAACTGGAAACTCCACAACTAGAGACTCCACAACTCGAAACTCCACAACTAGAAACTCCACAACTAAAAACTTCACAACCAGAGACTACACAGCTTCACAACTAGAAACTCCACAACTGCAAACTCCACAACTAGATACTCTGCAACTAGAAACTCCACAACTAGAGACTCCACAACTTGAAACTCCACAACTTGAAACTCCACAACTTGAGACTCCACAACTAGAAACTCCACAACTTGAAACTCCGCAGCTTGAGAATCCGCAACTAGAAACTCCACAACTAGGGACTCCGCAACTAGAAACTCCGCAACTAGGGACTCCACAACTAGAAACTCCACAACTAGAAACTCCACAACTCGAAACTCCACTACTAGATACTCCACAACTGGAAACTCGACAACTAGAAACTCCACATCTAGAGACTCCACAATTTGAAACTCCACATCTAGAGACTCTGCAACTAGAAACTCGACAACTAGGTACTCCACAACTGAACAACTAGAAACTCCACAACTGGAAAATCCACAACTAGATACTCCACAACTAGAAAATCTACAACTAGAAACTCCACAACTATAGACTCCACAACTTGAAACTCCACAAGTTTAAACTCCACAACTTGAGACTCCACAAGTAGAAACTCCACAACTAGAAACTCCACAACTGGAAACTCCCCAACTAGAAACTCCGCAACTAGAAACTCCGCAACAGGAGACTCTAACACTAGAAACTCCACAACTAGAAACTTCAAAACTAGAAACTCCACAACTAGAAACTTCACAACTAGAAACTCCGCAACTACAGACTCCACAACTAGAAACTCCACAACTTGAAACTCCACAACTAGAAACTCCACAACCAGAAACTCCACAACTAGAAACTCCGCAACTAGAAACTCCACAAATAGAGACTCGGCAACTAGAACTTTCATATCTAGAAACTCCACAACGAGAAACTGTAAAACTAGACTTCACAACTAGAAACTCAACAACTAGAAACTCCACAACTAAAAACTCCACAACTTGAAACTCCACAACTAGACACTCCACAACTAAAACTCTTCAACTTGAAACTCCTCAACTAGAAACTCCACAACTAGAAACTCCACAAAAGAGACTCTGCGACTTCACAATTAGAAACTCCACAACTGGAAACTCCACAAATAGATACTCTGCAAATAGAAACTCCACAACCAGAGACTCCACAACTTGAAACTCCACAACTTTAAACTCCATAACTTGAGACTCCACACCTAGAAACTCCACAACTTGAAACTCCACAGCTTGAGACTCCGCAACTAGAAACTCCACAACTAGGGACTCCACAACTGGAAACTCTACTACTAGATACTCCACAACTGAAAACTCGGCAACTAGAAACTCCACAACTAGAGACTCCACAACTTGAAACTCCACAACTAGAGACTCTGCAACTAGAAACTCCACAACTCGAAACTCCACAACTGGAAACTCCACAACGAGACACTCCACAACAAAAAACTCTTCAACTAGAAACTCCTAAACTAGAGACTCCACAACTAGAGAATCTACAACTAGAGACTTCAAACTAGAAACTCAACAACTAGAAACTCCACAACTAAAAACTCAACAACTAGAAACTCCCCAGCTTGAGACTCCGCAACTTGAAACTCCACAACTAGAAACTCCGCAACTAGAAACTCCACAACAAGGGACTCCACAACTAGAAACTCCACAACTAGAAACTTCACAACTCGAAACTCCACTACTAGATACTCCATAACTGGAAACTCGACAACTAGAAACTCCACATCTAGAGACTCCACAACTTGAAACTCCACAACTAGAGACTCTGCAACTAGAAACTCAACAACTAGAGACTCCGCAACTCAACAATTAGAAACTCCACAACTGGAAAATCCACAACTAGATGCTCCACAACTAGAAAATCTACAACTAGAAACTCCACAACTATAGACTCCACAACTTGAAACTCCACAAGTTTAAACTCCACAACTTGAGACTCCACAGCTAGAAACTCCACAACTAGAAACTCCACAACTGGGAACTCCCCAACTAGAAACTCCGCAACTAGAAACTCCGCAACAGGAGACTCTACAACTAGAAACTCCACAACTAGAAACTCGAAAACTAGAAACTCCACAACTAGAAACTTCACAACTAGAAACTCCGCAACTAGAGACTCCACAACTAGAAACTTCACAACTTGAAACTCCTCAAATAGAAACTCCACAACCAGAAACTCCACAACTAGAAACTCCGCAACTAGAAACTCCGCAACTAGAGACTCCACAACTAGCAACCCCACAACTAGAAACTCCACAACTTCAAACTCTATTAAAACAGACTCGGCAACTAGAAATTCCATATCTAGAAACTCCACAACTAGAAACTGCAAAACTAGAGACTTCACAACTAGAAACTCAACAACTAGAAACTCCACAACTAAAAACTCCACAACTGGAAACTCCACAACTTGAGACTCCGCAACTTGAAAATTCACAACTAGAAACTCCGCTATTAAAAACTCCGCAACTAGAAACTCCGCAACTAAAAACTCCACAACTTAAAACTCCACAACTAGATACTCCACAACTGGAAACTCCACAACTAGATACTTCACAACGGGAAACTCAACAACTAGATACTCCACAACTGGAAACTGCACAACTAGAAACTCCACAACTAGAGACTCCACAACTCGAAACTCCACAACTAGAAACTCCACGACTAGAAACTGCACAACCAGAAACTCCGCAACTCCACAACTAGAAACTCCACAACTGGAAACTCCACAACTAGATACTCTGCAACTAGAAACTCCACAACTAGAGACTCCACAACTTGATACTCCACAACTTTAAGCTCCACAACTTGAGACTCCACAACTAGAAACTGCGCAACTTGAAACTCCGCAGCTTGAGACTCCGCAACTGGAAATTCCACAACTATGGACTCCGCCACTAGAAACTCCACAGCTAGAAACTCCACAACTGGAAACTCCACTACAAGATACTCCACAACTGGAAACTCGGCAACTAGAAACTCTACGACTAGAGACTCCACAACTTGAAACTCCACAACTAGAAACTCCACAACTCGAAACTCCACTACTAGATACTCCACAACTGGAAACTCGACAACTAGAAACTCCACATCTAGAGACTCCACAACTTGAAACTCCACAACTAGAGACTCTGCAACTAGAAACTCAACAACTAGAGACTGCGCAACTCAACAACTATAAACTCCACAACTGGAAAATCCACAACTAGATACTCCACAACTAGAAAATATACAACTAGAAACTCCACAACTATAGACTCCCCAACTTGAAACTCCACAAGTGTAAACTTCACAACTTGAGAATCCACAACTAGAAACTCCACAACTGAAAACTCCCCAACTAGAAACTCCGCAACTAGAAACTCCGCAACAGGAGACTCTACAACTAGAAACTCCACAACTAGAAACTCCAAAACGAGAAACTCCACAACTAGAAACTCCACAAGTTTAAAGTCCACAACTTGAGACTCCACAACTAGAAACTCTACAACTTGAAACTCCTCAACTAGAAACTCCACAACCAGAAACTCCACAACTAGAAACTCCGCAACTAGAAACTCCGCAACTAGAGACTCCACAACTAGAAACTCCACAACTAGAAACTCCACAACTACAAACTCCACAAATACAGACTCGGCAACTAGAAATTCCATATCTAGAAACTCCACAACTAGTAACTGCAAAACTAGAGACTTCACAACTAGAAACTCAACAACTAGAAACTCCACAACTAAAAACTCCACAACTGGAAACTCCACAACTTGAGACTCCGCAACTTGAAACTTCACAACTAGAAACTCCGCTATTAAAAACTCCGCAACTAGAAACTCCGCAACTAGAAACTTCACAACTTAAAACTCCACAACTAGATACTCCACAACTGGAAACTCCACAACTAGAGACTCCACAACTCGAAACTCCACAACTAGAAACTCCACAACTAAAAACTTCACAACCAGAGACTCCACAGCTTCACAACTAGAAACTCCACAACTGGAAACTCCACAACTAGATACTCTGCAACTAGAAACTCCACAACTAGAGACTCCACAACTTGAAACTCCACAACTTGAAACTCCACAACTTGAGACTCCACAACTAGAAACTCCACAACTTGAAACTCCGCAGCTTGAGACTCCGCAACTAGAAACTCCACAACTAGGGACTCCGCAACTAGAAACTCCACAACTAGAAACTCCACAACTGGAAACTCCACTACTAGATACTCCACAACTGGAAACTCGGCAACTAGAAACTCCACAACTTGAAACTCCACAACTAGAGACTCTGCAACTAGAAACTCCACAACTTGAAACTCCACAACTGGAAACTCCACAACTAGAAACTCCACAGCTTGAGACTCCGCAACTTGAAACTCCACAACTTGAAACTTCGCAACTAGAAACTCCGCAACTAGGGACTCCACAACTAGAAACTCCACAACTCGAAACTCCACTACTAGATACTCCACAATTGGAAACTCGACAACTAGAAACTCCACATCTAGAGACTCCACAATTTGAAACTCCACAACTAGAGACTCTGCAACTAGAAACTCAACAACTAGGTACTCCACAACTGAACAACTAGAAACTCCACAACTGGAAAATCCACAACTAGATACTCCACAACTAGAAAATCTACAACTAGAAACTCCACAACTATAGACTCCACAACTTGAAACTCCACAAGTTTAAACTCCACAACTTGAGACTCCACAAGTAGAAACTCCACAACTAGAAACTCCACAACTGGAAACTCCCCAACTAGAAACTCCGCAACTAGAAACTCCGCAACAGGAGACTCTAACACTAGAAACTCCACAACTAGAAACTTCAAAACTAGAAACTCCACAACTAGAAACTTCACAACTAGAAACTCCGCAACTAGAGACTCCACAACTAGAAACTCCACAACTTGAAACTCCACAGCTAGAAACTCCACAACCAGAAACTCCACAACTAGAAACTCCGCAACTAGAAACTCCACAAATAGAGACTCGGCAACTAGAAATTTCATATCTAGAAACTCCACAACTAGAAACTTCACAACTAGAAACTCCGCAACTAGAGACTCCACAACTAGAAACTCCACAACTTGAAACTCCACAGCTACAAACTCCACAACCAGAAACTCCACAAATAGAGATTCCGCAACTAGAAACTCCACAACCAGAGACTCCGCAACTAGAAACTCCGCAGCTAGAAACTCCACAAATAGAAACTCCGCAACTAGAAACTCCGCAGCTAGAAACTACACAACTAGAGACTCCACAAATGGAAACTCCACAACTAGAAACTCCACAACTGGAAACTCCCCAACTAGAAACTCCGCCACTAGAAACTCCGCAACAGGAGACTCTACAACTAGAAACTCCACGACTAGAAACTCCAAAACTAGAAACTCCACAACTCGAAACTCCACAACTGGAAACTCCACAACTAGACACTCCACAACTAAAAACTCTTCAACTTGAAACTCCTCAACTAGAAACTCCACAACCAGAAACTTCACAACTAGAAACTCCGCAACAGGAGACTCTACAACTAGAAACTCCACAACTAGAAACTCCAAAACGAGAAACTCCACAACTACAAACTCCACAAGTTTAAATTCCACAACTTGAGACTCCACAACTAGAAACTCCACAACTTGAAACTCCTCAACTAGAAACTCCACAACCAGAAACTCCACAACTAGAAACTCCGCAACTAGAAACTCCGCAACTAGAGACTCCACAACTAGAAACTCCACAACTAGAAACTCCACAACTACAAACTCCACAAATACAGACTCGGCAACTAGAAATTCCATATCTAGAAACTCCACAACTAGTAACTGCAAAACTAGAGACTTCACAACTAGAAACTCAACAACTAGAAACTCCACAACTAAAAACTCCACAACTGGAAACTCCACAACTTGAGACTCCGCAACTTGAAACTTCACATCTAGAAACTCCGCTATTAAAAACTCCGCAACTAGAAACTCCGCAACTAAAAACTTCACAACTTAAAACTCCACAACTAGATACTCCACAACTGGAAACTCCACAACTAGATACTTCACAACTGGAAACTCCACAACTAGATACTCCACAACTGGAAACTCCACAACTAGAGACTCCACAACTCGAAACTCCACAACTAGAAACTCCACAACTAAAAACTTCACAACCAGAGACTCCACAGCTTCACAACTAGAAACTCCACAACTGGAAACTCCACAACTAGATACTCTGCAACTAGAAACTCCACAACTAGAGACTCCACAACTTGAAACTCCACAACTTGAAACTCCACAACTTGAGACTCCACAACTAGAAACTCCACAACTTGAAACTCCGCAGCTTGAGACTCCGCAACTAGAAACTCCACAACTAGGGACTCCGCAACTAGAAACTCCACAACTAGAAACTCCACAACTGGAAACTCCACTACTAGATACTCCACAACTGGAAACTCGGCAACTAGAAACTCCACAACTAGAGACTCCACAACTTGAAACTCCACAACTAGAGACTCTGCAACTAGAAACTCCACAACTTGAAACTCCACAATTGGAAACTCCACAACTAGAAACTCCACAGCTTGAGACTCCGCAACTTGAAACTCCACAACTTGAAACTTCGCAACTAGAAACTCCGCAACTAGGGACTCCACAACTAGAAGCTCCACAACTAGAAACTCCACAACTCGAAACTCCACTACTAGATACTCCACAACTGGAAACTCGACAACTAGAAACTCCACATCTAGAGACTCCACAATTTGAAACTCCACAACTAGAGACTCTGCAACTAGAAACTCAACAACTAGGTACTCCACAACTGAACAACTAGAAACTCCACAACTGGAAAATCCACAACTAGATACTCCACAACTAGAAAATCTACAACTAGAAACTCCACAACTATAGACTCCACAACTTGAAACTCCACAAGTTTAAACTCCACAACTTGAGACTCCACAAGTAGAAACTCCACAACTAGAAACTCCACAACTGGAAACTCCCCAACTAGAAACTCCGCAACTAGAAACTCCGCAACAGGAGACTCTAACACTAGAAACTCCACAACTAGAAACTTCAAAACTAGAAACTCCACAACTAGAAACTTCACAACTAGAAACTCCGCAACTAGAGACTCCACAACTAGAAACTCCACAACTTGAAACTCCACAACTAGAAACTCCACAACCAGAAACTCCACAACTAGAAACTCCGCAACTAGAAACTCCACAAATAGAGACTCGGCAACTAGAAATTTCATATCTAGAAACTCCACAACGAGAAACTGTAAAACTAGACTTCACAACTAGAAACTCAACAACTAGAAACTCCACAACTAAAAACTCCACAACTGGAAACTCCACAACTTGAGACTTCGCAACTTGAAACTCCACAACAATAAACTCCGCTATTAAAAACTCCGCAACTAGAAACTCCGCAACTAGAAACTCCACAACTTGAAACTCCACAACTAGATACTCCACAACTGGAAACTCCACAACTAGATACTTCACAAATGGAAACTCCACAACTAGATACTCCACAACTGGAAACTCCACAACTAGAAACTCCACAACTAGAGACTCCACAACTCGGAACTCCACAACTAGAAACTCCACAACTAGAAACTCCACAACTGGAAACTCCACAACTAGATACTCCGCAACTAGAAACTCCACAACTAGAGACTCCACAACTTGAAACTCCACAACTAGAAACTCCACAACTAGAAACTCTGTAACTAGAGACTCCACAACTAGAAACTCCACAACTAGAAACTCCGCAACTAGAAACTCCACAACTAGAAACTCCACAACTAGAAACTCCACAACTAGAAACTCCACAACTAGAGATTCCGCAACTAGAAACTCCACAACCAGAAACTCCGCAACTAGAAACTCCGCAGCTAGAAACTCCACAAATAGAAACTCCGCAACTAGAAACTCCGCAGCTAGAAACTACACAACTAGAGACTCCACAAATAGAAACTCCACAACTAGAAACTCCACAACTGGAAACTCCCCAACTAGAAACTCCGCAACTAGAAACTCCGCAACAGGAGACTCTACAACTAGAAACTCCACGACTAGAAACTCCAAAACTAGAAACACCACAACTCGAAACTCCACAACTGGAAACTCCACAACTAGACACTCCACAACTAAAAACTCTTCAACTTGAAACTCCTCAACTAGAAACTCCACAACCAGAAACTTCACAACTAGAAACTCCGCAACAGGAGACTCTACAACTAGAAACTCCACAACTAGAAACTCCAAAACGAGAAACTCCACAACTAGAAACTCCACAAGTTTAAAGTCCACAACTTGAGACTCCACAACTAGAAACTCCACAACCAGAGACTCCACAACTAGAAACTCCGCAACTAGAAACTCCGCAACTAGAGACTCCACAACTAGAAACTCCACAACTAGAAACTCCACAACTACAAACTCCACAAATACAGACTCGGCAACTAGAAATTCCATATCTAGAAACTCCACAACTAGTAACTGCAAAACTAGAGACTTCACAACTAGAAACTCAACAACTAGAAACTCCACAACTAAAAACTCCACAACTGGAAACTCCACAACTTGAGACTCCGCAACTTGAAACTTCACATCTAGAAACTCCGCTATTAAAAACTCCGCAACTAGAAACTCCGCAACTAGAAACTTCACAACTTAAAACTCCACAACTAGATACTCCACAACTGGAAACTCCACAACTAGATACTTCACAACTGGAAACTCCACAACTAGATACTCCACAACTGGAAACTCCACAACTAGAGACTCCACAACTCGAAACTCCACAACTAGAAACTCCACAACTAAAAACTCCACAACGAGAGACTCCACAGCTTCACAACTAGAAACTCCACAACTGGAAACTCCACAACTAGATACTCTGCGACTAGAAACTCCACAAATATAGACTCCACAACTTGAAACTCCACAACTTGAAACTCCACAACTTGAGACTCCACAACTAGAAACTCCACAACTAGAAACTCTGTAACTAGAGACTCCACAACTAGAAACTCCACAACTAGAAACTCCGCAACTAGAAACTCCACAACTAGAAACTCCACAACTAGAAACTCCACAACTAGAAACTCCACAACTAGAGATTCCGCAACTAGAAACTCCACAACCAGAAACTCCGCAACTAGAAACTCCGCAGCTAGAAACTCCACAAATAGAAACTCCGCAACTAGAAACTCCGCAGCTAGAAACTACACAACTAGAGACTCCACAAATAGAAACTCCACAACTAGAAACTCCACAACTGGAAACTCCCCAACTAGAAACTCCGCAACTAGAAACTCCGCAACAGGAGACTCTACAACTAGAAACTCCACGACTAGAAACTCCAAAACTAGAAACACCACAACTCGAAACTCCACAACTGGAAACTCCACAACTAGACACTCCACAACTAAAAACTCTTCAACTTGAAACTCCTCAACTAGAAACTCCACAACCAGAAACTTCACAACTAGAAACTCCGCAACAGGAGACTCTACAACTAGAAACTCCACAACTAGAAACTCCAAAACGAGAAACTCCACAACTAGAAACTCCACAAGTTTAAAGTCCACAACTTGAGACTCCACAACTAGAAACTCCACAACCAGAGACTCCACAACTAGAAACTCCGCAACTAGAAACTCCGCAACTAGAGACTCCACAACTAGAAACTCCACAACTAGAAACTCCACAACTACAAACTCCACAAATACAGACTCGGCAACTAGAAATTCCATATCTAGAAACTCCACAACTAGTAACTGCAAAACTAGAGACTTCACAACTAGAAACTCAACAACTAGAAACTCCACAACTAAAAACTCCACAACTGGAAACTCCACAACTTGAGACTCCGCAACTTGAAACTTCACATCTAGAAACTCCGCTATTAAAAACTCCGCAACTAGAAACTCCGCAACTAGAAACTTCACAACTTAAAACTCCACAACTAGATACTCCACAACTGGAAACTCCACAACTAGATACTTCACAACTGGAAACTCCACAACTAGATACTCCACAACTGGAAACTCCACAACTAGAGACTCCACAACTCGAAACTCCACAACTAGAAACTCCACAACTAAAAACTCCACAACGAGAGACTCCACAGCTTCACAACTAGAAACTCCACAACTGGAAACTCCACAACTAGATACTCTGCGACTAGAAACTCCACAACTATAGACTCCACAACTTGAAACTCCACAACTTGAAACTCCACAACTTGAGACTCCACAACTAGAAACTCCACAACTTGAAACTCCGCAGCTTGAGACTCCGCAACTAGAAATTCCACAACTAGGGACTCCGCAACTAGAAACTCCACAACTAGAAACTCCACAACTGGAAACTCCACTACTAGATACTCCACAACTGGAAACTCGGCAACTAGAAACTCCACAACTAGAGACTCCACAACTTGAAACTCCACAACTAGAGACTCTGCAACTAGAAACTCCACAACTCGAAACTCCACAACTGGAATCTCCACAACTAGAAACTCCACAGCTTGAGACTCCGCAACTTGAAACTCCACAACTTGAAACTTCGCAACTAGAAACTCCGCAACTAGGGACTCCACAACTAGAAACTCCACAACTAGAAACTCCACAACTCGAAACTCCACTACTAGATACTCCACAACTGGAAACTCGACAACTAGAAACTCCACATCTAGAGACTCCACAATTTGAAACTCCACAACTAGAGACTCTGCAACTAGAAACTCAACAACTAGATACTCCACAACTGAACAACTAGAAACTCCACAACGGGAAAATCCACAACTAGATACTCCACAACTGGAAACTCCCCAACTAGAAACTCCGGAACTAGAAACTCCGCAACAGGAGACTCTAACACTAGAAACTCCACAACTAGAAACTTCAAAACTAGAAACTCCACAACTAGAAACTTCACAACTAAAAACTCCGCAACTAGAGACTCCACAACTAGAAACTCCACAACTTGAAACTCCACAACTAGAAACTCCACAACCAGAAACTCCACAACTAGAAACTCCGCAACTAGAAACTCCACAAATAGAGACTCGGCAACTAGAAATTTCATATCTAGAAACTCCACAACGAGAAACTGTAAAACTAGACTTCACAACTAGAAACTCAACAACTAGAAACTCCACAACTAAAAACTCCACAACTGAAAACTCCACAACTTGAGACTCCGCAACTTGAAACTCCACAACAATTAACTCCGCTATTAAAAACTCCGCAACTAGAAACTCCGCAACTAGAAACTCCAGAACTTGAAACTCCACAACTAGATACTCCACAACTGGAAACTCCACAACTAGATACTTCACAAATGGAAACTCCACAACTAGATACTCCACAACTGGAAACTCCACAACTAGAAACTCCACAACTAGAGACTCCACAACTCGAAACTCCACAACTAGAAACTCCACAACTAGAAACTCCACATCTGGAAACTCCAAAACTAGATACTCCGCAACTAGAAACTCCACAACTAGAGACTCCACAACTTGAAACTCCACAACTAGAAACTCCACAACTGGAAACTCCACAACTAGATACTCTGCAACTAGAAACTCCACAACTAGAGACTCCACAACTTGATACTCCACAACTTTAAGCTCCACAACTTGAGACTCCACAACTAGAAACTGCGCAACTTGAAACTCCGCAGCATGAGACTCCGCAAATGGAAATTCCACAACTATGGACTCCGCCACTAGAAACTCCACAGCTAGAAACTCCACAACTGGAAACTCCACTACAAGATACTCCACAACTGGAAACTCGGCAACTAGAAACTCTACGACTAGAGACTCCACAACTTGAAACTCCACAACTAGAAACTCCACAACTCGAAACTCCACTACTAGATACTCCACAACTGGAAACTCGACAACTAGAAACTCCACATCTAGAGACTCCACAACTTGAAACTCCACAACTAGAGACTCTGCAACTAGAAACTCAACAACTAGAGACTGCGCAACTCAACAACTATAAACTCCACAACTGGAAAATCCACAACTAGATACTCCACAACTAGAAAATATACAACTAGAAACTCCACAACTATAGACTCCCCAACTTGAAACTCCACAAGTGTAAACTTCACAACTTGAGAATCCACAACTAGAAACTCCACAACTGAAAACTCCCCAACTAGAAACTCCGCAACTAGAAACTCCGCAACAGGAGACTCTACAACTAGAAACTCCACAACTAGAAACTCCAAAACGAGAAACTCCACAACTAGAAACTCCACAAGTTTAAAGTCCACAACTTGAGACTCCACAACTAGAAACTCTACAACTTGAAACTCCTCAACTAGAAACTCCACAACCAGAAACTCCACAACTAGAAACTCCGCAACTAGAAACTCCGCAACTAGAGACTCAACAACTAGAAACTCCACAACTAGAAACTCCACAACTACAAACTCCACAAATACAGACTCGGCAACTAGAAATTCCATATCTAGAAACTCCACAACTAGTAACTGCAAAACTAGAGACTTCACAACTAGAAACTCAACAACTAGAAACTCCACAACTAAAAACTCCACAACTGGAAACTCCACAACTTGAGACTCCGCAACTTGAAACTTCACAACTAGAAACTCCGCTATTAAAAACTCCGCAACTAGAAACTCCGCAACTAGAAACTTCACAACTTAAAACTCCACAACTAGATACTCCACAACTGGAAACTCCACAACTAGATACTTCACAACTGGAAACTCCACAACTAGATACTCCACAACTGGAAACTCCACAACTAGAGACTCCACAACTCGAAACTCCACAACTAGAAACTCCACAACTAAAAACTTCACAACAAGAGACTCCACAGCTTCACAACTAGAAACTCCACAACTGGAAACTCCACAACTAGAAACTCCGCAACTAGAAACTCCGCAACTAGAGACTCCACAACTAGAAACTCCACAACTAGAAACTCCACAACTACAAACTCCACAAATACAGACTCGGCAACTAGAAATTCCATATCTAGAAACTCCACAACTAGTAACTGCAAAACTAGAGACTTCACAACTAGAAACTCAACAACTAGAAACTCCACAACTAAAAACTCCACAACTGGAAACTCCACAACTTGAGACTCCGCAACTTGAAACTCCACAACAATAAACTCCGCTATTAAAAACTCCGCAACTAGAAACTCCGCAACTAGAAACTCCACAACTTGAAACTCCAAAACTAGATACTCCACAACTGGAAACTCCTCAACTAGATACTTCACAAATGGAAACTCCACAACTAGATACTCCACAACTGGAAACTCCACAACTAGAAACTCCACAACTAGAGACTCCACAACTCGAAACTCCACAACTAGAAACTCCACAACTAGAAACTCCACAACTGGAAACTCCACAACTAGATACTCCGCAACTAGAAACTCCACAACTAGAGACTCCACAACTTGAAACTCCACAACTAGAAACTCCACAACTAAAAACTTCACAACAAGAGACTCCACAGCTTCACAACTAGAAACTCCACAACCAGAAACTCCACAACTAGAAACTCCGCAACTAGAAACTCCGCAACTAGAGACTCCACAACTAGAAACTCCACAACTAGAAACTCCACAACTACAAACTCCACAAATACAGACTCGGCAACTAGAAATTCCATATCTAGAAACTCCACAACTAGTAACTGCAAAACTAGAGACTTCACAACTAGAAACTCAACAACTAGAAACTCCACAACTAAAAACTCCACAACTGGAAACTCCACAACTTGAGACTCCGCAACTTGAAACTCCACAACAATAAACTCCGCTATTAAAAACTCCGCAACTAGAAACTCCGCAACTAGAAACTCCACAACTTGAAACTCCACAACTAGATACTCCACAACTGGAAACTCCACAACTAGATACTTCACAAATGGAAACTCCACAACTAGATACTCCACAACTGGAAACTCCACAACTAGAAACTCCACAACTAGAGACTCCACAACTCGAAACTCCACAACTAGAAACTCCACAACTAGAAACTCCACAACTGGAAACTCCACAACTAGATACTCCGCAACTAGAAACTCCACAACTAGAGACTCCACAACTTGAAACTCCACAACTAGAAACTCCACAACTAGAAACTCTGCAACTAGAGACTCCACAACTAGAAACTCCACAACTAGAAACTCCGCAACTAGAAACTCCACAACTAGAAACTCCACAACTAGAAACTCCACAACTAGAGATTCCGCAACTAGAAACTCCACAACCAGAGACTCCGCAACTAGAAACTCCGCAGCTAGAAACTCCACAAATAGAAACTCCGCAACTAGAAACTCCGCAGCTAGAAACTACACAACTAGAGACTCCGCAAATAGAAACTCCACAACTAGAAACTCCCCAACTGGAAACTCCCCAACTAGAAACTCCGCAACTAGAAACTCCGACACAGGAGACTCTACAACTAGAAACTCCACGACTACAAACTCCAAAACTAGAAACTCCACAACTCGAAACTCCACAACTGGAAACTCCACAACTAGACACTCCACAACTAAAAACTCTTCAACTTGAAACTCCTCAACTAGAAACTCCACAACCAGAAACTTCACAACTAGAAACTCCGCAACAGGAGACTCTACAACTAGAAACTCCACAACTAGAAACTCCAAAACGAGAAACTCCACAACTAGAAACTCCACAAGTTTAAAGTCCACAACTTGAGACTCCACAACTAGAAACTCCACAACTTGAAACTCCTCAACTAGAAACTCCACAACCAGAAACTCCACAACTAGAAACTCCGCAACTAGAAACTCCGCAACTAGAGACTCCACAACTAGAAACTCCACAACTAGAAACTCCACAACTACAAACTCCACAAATACAGACTCGGCAATTAGAAATTCCATATCTAGAAACTCCACAACTAGTAACTGCAAAACTAGAGACTTCACAACTAGAAACTCAACAACTAGAAACTCCACAACTAAAAACTCCACAACTGGAAACTCCACAACTTGAGACTCCGCAACTTGAAACTTCACATCTAGAAACTCCGCTATTAAAAACTCCGCAACTAGAAACTCCGCAACTAGAAACTTCACAACTTAAAACTCCACAACTAGATACTCCACAACTGGAAACTCCACAACTAGATACTTCACAACTGGAAACTCCACAACTAGATACTCCACAACTGGAAACTCCACAACTAGAGACTCCACAACTCGACACTCCACAACTAGAAACTCCACAACTAAAAACTTCACAACCAGAGACTCCAAAGCTTCACAACTAGAAACTCCACAACTGGAAACTCCACAACTAGATACTCTGCAACTAGAAACTCCACAACTAGAGACTCCACAACTTGAAACTCCACAACTTGAAACTCCACAACTTGAGACTCCACAACTAGAAACTCCACAACTTGAAACTCCGCAGCTTGAGACTCCGCAACTAGAAACTCCACAACTAGGGACTCCGCAACTAGAAACTCCACAACTAGAAACTCCACAACTGGAAACTCCACTACTAGATACTCCACAACTGGAAACTCGGCAACTAGAAACTCCACAACTAGAGACTCCACAACTTGAAACTCCACAACTAGAGACTCTGCAACTAGAAACTCCACAACTTGAAACTCCACAACTGGAAACTCCACAACTAGAAACTCCACAGCTTGAGACTCCGCAACTTGAAACTCCACAACTTGAAACTTCGCAACTAGAAACTCCGCAACTAGGGACTCCACAACTAGAAACTCCACAACTAGAAACTCCACAACTCGAAACTCCACTACTAGATACTCCACAACTGGAAACTCGACAACTAGAAACTCCACATCTAGAGACTCCACAATTTGAAACTCCACAACTAGAGACTCTGCAACTAGAAACTCAACAACTAGGTACTCCACAACTGAACAACTAGAAACTCCACAACTGGAAAATCCACAACTAGATACTCCACAACTAGAAAATCTACAACTAGAAACTCCACAACTATAGACTCCACAACTTGAAACTCCACAAGTTTAAACTCCACAACTTGAGACACCACAAGTAGAAACTCCACAACTAGAAACTCCACAACTGGAAACTCCCCAACTAGAAACTCCGCAACTAGAAACTCCGCAACAGGAGACTCTAACACTAGAAACTCCACAACTAGAAACTTCAAAGCTAGAAACTCCACAACTAGAAACTTCACAACTAGAAACTCCGCAACTAGAGACTCCACAACTAGAAACTCCACAACTTGAAACTCCACAACTAGAAACTCCACAACCAGGAACTCCACAACTAGAAACTCCGCAACTAGAAACTCCACAAATAGAGACTTGGCAACTAGAAATTTCATATCTAGAAACTCCACAACGAGAAACTGTAAAACTAGACTTCACAACTAGAAACTCAACAACTAGAAACTCCACAACTAAAAACTCCACAACTGGAAACTCCACAACTTGAGACTTCGCAACTTGAAACTCCACAACAATAAACTCCGCTATTAAAAACTCCGCAACTAGAAACTCCGCAACTAGAAACTCCACAACTTGAAACTCCACAACTAGATACTCCACAACTGGAAACTCCACAACTAGATACTTCACAAATGGAAACTCCACAACTAGATACTCCACAACTGGAAACTCCACAACTAGAGACTCTGCAACTAGAAACTCCACAACTCGAAACTCCACAACTGGAATCTCCACAACTAGAAACTCCACAGCTTGAGACTCCGCAACTTGAAACTCCACAACTTGAAACTTCGCAACTAGAAACTCCGCAACTAGGGACTCCACAACTAGAAACTCCACAACTAGAAACTCCACAACTCGAAACTCCACTACTAGATACTCCACAACTGGAAACTCGACAACTAGAAACTCCACATCTAGAGACTCCACAATTTGAAACTCCACAACTAGAGACTCTGCAACTAGAAACTCAACAACTAGATACTCCACAACTGAACAACTAGAAACTCCACAACGGGAAAATCCACAACTAGATACTCCACAACTGGAAACTCCCCAACTAGAAACTCCGGAACTAGAAACTCCGCAACAGGAGACTCTAACACTAGAAACTCCACAACTAGAAACTTCAAAACTAGAAACTCCACAACTAGAAACTTCACAACTAAAAACTCCGCAACTAGAGACTCCACAACTAGAAACTCCACAACTTGAAACTCCACAACTAGAAACTCCACAACCAGAAACTCCACAACTAGAAACTCCGCAACTAGAAACTCCACAAATAGAGACTCGGCAACTAGAAATTTCATATCTAGAAACTCCACAACGAGAAACTGTAAAACTAGACTTCACAACTAGAAACTCAACAACTAGAAACTCCACAACTAAAAACTCCACAACTGAAAACTCCACAACTTGAGACTCCGCAACTTGAAACTCCACAACAATTAACTCCGCTATTAAAAACTCCGCAACTAGAAACTCCGCAACTAGAAACTCCAGAACTTGAAACTCCACAACTAGATACTCCACAACTGGAAACTCCACAACTAGATACTTCACAAATGGAAACTCCACAACTAGATACTCCACAACTGGAAACTCCACAACTAGAAACTCCACAACTAGAGACTCCACAACTCGAAACTCCACAACTAGAAACTCCACAACTAGAAACTCCACATCTGGAAACTCCAAAACTAGATACTCCGCAACTGGAAACTCCACAACTAGAGACTCCACAACTTGAAACTCCACAACTAGAAACTCCACAACTGGAAACTCCACAACTAGATACTCTGCAACTAGAAACTCCACAACTAGAGACTCCACAACTTGATACTCCACAACTTTAAGCTCCACAACTTGAGACTCCACAACTAGAAACTGCGCAACTTGAAACTCCGCAGCATGAGACTCCGCAAATGGAAATTCCACAACTATGGACTCCGCCACTAGAAACTCCACAGCTAGAAACTCCACAACTGGAAACTCCACTACAAGATACTCCACAACTGGAAACTCGGCAACTAGAAACTCTACGACTAGAGACTCCACAACTTGAAACTCCACAACTAGAAACTCCACAACTCGAAACTCCACTACTAGATACTCCACAACTGGAAACTCGACAACTAGAAACTCCACATCTAGAGACTCCACAACTTGAAACTCCACAACTAGAGACTCTGCAACTAGAAACTCAACAACTAGAGACTGCGCAACTCAACAACTATAAACTCCACAACTGGAAAATCCACAACTAGATACTCCACAACTAGAAAATATACAACTAGAAACTCCACAACTATAGACTCCCCAACTTGAAACTCCACAAGTGTAAACTTCACAACTTGAGAATCCACAACTAGAAACTCCACAACTGAAAACTCCCCAACTAGAAACTCCGCAACTAGAAACTCCGCAACACGAGACTCTACAACTAGAAACTCCACAACTAGAAACTCCAAAACGAGAAACTCCACAACTAGAAACTCCACAAGTTTAAAGTCCACAACTTGAGACTCCACAACTAGAAACTCTACAACTTGAAACTCCTCAACTAGAAACTCCACAACCAGAAACTCCACAACTAGAAACTCCGCAACTAGAAACTCCGCAACTAGAGACTCAACAACTAGAAACTCCACAACTAGAAACTCCACAACTACAAACTCCACAAATACAGACTCGGCAACTAGAAATTCCATATCTAGAAACTCCACAACTAGTAACTGCAAAACTAGAGACTTCACAACTAGAAACTCAACAACTAGAAACTCCACAACTAAAAACTCCACAACTGGAAACTCCACAACTTGAGACTCCGCAACTTGAAACTTCACAACTAGAAACTCCGCTATTAAAAACTCCGCAACTAGAAACTCCGCAACTAGAAACTTCACAACTTAAAACTCCACAACTAGATACTCCACAACTGGAAACTCCACAACTAGATACTTCACAACTGGAAACTCCACAACTAGATACTCCACAACTGGAAACTCCACAACTAGAGACTCCACAACTCGAAACTCCACAACTAGAAACTCCACAACTAAAAACTTCACAACAAGAGACTCCACAGCTTCACAACTAGAAACTCCACAACTGGAAACTCCACAACTAGAAACTCCGCAACTAGAAACTCCGCAACTAGAGACTCCACAACTAGAAACTCCACAACTAGAAACTCCACAACTACAAACTCCACAAATACAGACTCGGCAACTAGAAATTCCATATCTAGAAACTCCACAACTAGTAACTGCAAAACTAGAGACTTCACAACTAGAAACTCAACAACTAGAAACTCCACAACTAAAAACTCCACAACTGGAAACTCCACAACTTGAGACTCCGCAACTTGAAACTCCACAACAATAAACTCCGCTATTAAAAACTCCGCAACTAGAAACTCCGCAACTAGAAACTCCACAACTTGAAACTCCAAAACTAGATACTCCACAACTGGAAACTCCTCAACTAGATACTTCACAAATGGAAACTCCACAACTAGATACTCCACAACTGGAAACTCCACAACTAGAAACTCCACAACTAGAGACTCCACAACTCGAAACTCCACAACTAGAAACTCCACAACTAGAAACTCCACAACTGGAAACTCCACAACTAGATGCTCCGCAACTAGAAACTCCACAACTAGAGACTCCACAACTTGAAACTCCACAACTAGAAACTCCACAACTAAAAACTTCACAACAAGAGACTCCACAGCTTCACAACTAGAAACTCCACAACCAGAAACTCCACAACTAGAAACTCCGCAACTAGAAACTCCGCAACTAGAGACTCCACAACTAGAAACTCCACAACTAGAAACTCCACAACTACAAACTCCACAAATACAGACTCGGCAACTAGAAATTCCATATCTAGAAACTCCACAACTAGTAACTGCAAAACTAGAGACTTCACAACTAGAAACTCAACAACTAGAAACTCCACAACTAAAAACTCCACAACTGGAAACTCCACAACTTGAGACTCCGCAACTTGAAACTCCACAACAATAAACTCCGCTATTAAAAACTCCGCAACTAGAAACTCCGCAACTAGAAACTCCACAACTTGAAACTCCACAACTAGATACTCCACAACTGGAAACTCCACAACTAGATACTTCACAAATGGAAACTCCACAACTAGATACTCCACAACTGGAAACTCCACAACTAGAAACTCCACAACTAGAGACTCCACAACTCGAAACTCCACAACTAGAAACTCCACAACTAGAAACTCCACAACTGGAAACTCCACAACTAGATACTCCGCAACTAGAAACTCCACAACTAGAGACTCCACAACTTGAAACTCCACAACTAGAAACTCCACAACTAGAAACTCTGCAACTAGAGACTCCACAACTAGAAACTCCACAACTAGAAACTCCGCAACTAGAAACTCCACAACTAGAAACTCCACAACTAGAAACTCCACAACTAGAAACTCCACAACTAGAGATTCCGCAACTAGAAACTCCACAACCAGAGACTCCGCAACTAGAAACTCCGCAGCTAGAAACTCCACAAATAGAAACTCCGCAACTAGAAACTCCGCAGCTAGAAACTACACAACTAGAGACTCCGCAAATAGAAACTCCACAACTAGAAACTCCCCAACTGGAAACTCCCCAACTAGAAACTCCGCAACTAGAAACTCCGACACAGGAGACTCTACAACTAGAAACTCCACGACTACAAACTCCAAAACTAGAAACTCCACAACTCGAAACTCCACAACTGGAAACTCCACAACTAGACACTCCACAACTAAAAACTCTTCAACTTGAAACTCCTCAACTAGAAACTCCACAACCAGAAACTTCACAACTAGAAACTCCGCAACAGGAGACTCTACAACTAGAAACTCCACAACTAGAAACTCCAAAACGAGAAACTCCACAACTAGAAACTCCACAAGTTTAAAGTCCACAACTTGAGACTCCACAACTAGAAACTCCACAACTTGAAACTCCTCAACTAGAAACTCCACAACCAGAAACTCCACAACTAGAAACTCCGCAACTAGAAACTCCGCAACTAGAGACTCCACAACTAGAAACTCCACAACTAGAAACTCCACAACTACAAACTCCACAAATACAGACTCGGCAATTAGAAATTCCATATCTAGAAACTCCACAACTAGTAACTGCAAAACTAGAGACTTCACAACTAGAAACTCAACAACTAGAAACTCCACAACTAAAAACTCCACAACTGGAAACTCCACAACTTGAGACTCCGCAACTTGAAACTTCACATCTAGAAACTCCGCTATTAAAAACTCCGCAACTAGAAACTCCGCAACTAGAAACTTCACAACTTAAAACTCCACAACTAGATACTCCACAACTGGAAACTCCACAACTAGATACTTCACAACTGGAAACTCCACAACTAGATACTCCACAACTGGAAACTCCACAACTAGAGACTCCACAACTCGACACTCCACAACTAGAAACTCCACAACTAAAAACTTCACAACCAGAGACTCCAAAGCTTCACAACTAGAAACTCCACAACTGGAAACTCCACAACTAGATACTCTGCAACTAGAAACTCCACAACTAGAGACTCCACAACTTGAAACTCCACAACTTGAAACTCCACAACTTGAGACTCCACAACTAGAAACTCCACAACTTGAAACTCCGCAGCTTGAGACTCCGCAACTAGAAACTCCACAACTAGGGACTCCGCAACTAGAAACTCCACAACTAGAAACTCCACAACTGGAAACTCCACTACTAGATACTCCACAACTGGAAACTCGGCAACTAGAAACTCCACAACTAGAGACTCCACAACTTGAAACTCCACAACTAGAGACTCTGCAACTAGAAACTCCACAACTTGAAACTCCACAACTGGAAACTCCACAACTAGAAACTCCACAGCTTGAGACTCCGCAACTTGAAACTCCACAACTTGAAACTTCGCAACTAGAAACTCCGCAACTAGGGACTCCACAACTAGAAACTCCACAACTAGAAACTCCACAACTCGAAACTCCACTACTAGATACTCCACAACTGGAAACTCGACAACTAGAAACTCCACATCTAGAGACTCCACAATTTGAAACTCCACAACTAGAGACTCTGCAACTAGAAACTCAACAACTAGGTACTCCACAACTGAACAACTAGAAACTCCACAACTGGAAAATCCACAACTAGATACTCCACAACTAGAAAATCTACAACTAGAAACTCCACAACTATAGACTCCACAACTTGAAACTCCACAAGTTTAAACTCCACAACTTGAGACACCACAAGTAGAAACTCCACAACTAGAAACTCCACAACTGGAAACTCCCCAACTAGAAACTCCGCAACTAGAAACTCCGCAACAGGAGACTCTAACACTAGAAACTCCACAACTAGAAACTTCAAAGCTAGAAACTCCACAACTAGAAACTTCACAACTAGAAACTCCGCAACTAGAGACTCCACAACTAGAAACTCCACAACTTGAAACTCCACAACTAGAAACTCCACAACCAGGAACTCCACAACTAGAAACTCCGCAACTAGAAACTCCACAAATAGAGACTTGGCAACTAGAAATTTCATATCTAGAAACTCCACAACGAGAAACTGTAAAACTAGACTTCACAACTAGAAACTCAACAACTAGAAACTCCACAACTAAAAACTCCACAACTGGAAACTCCACAACTTGAGACTTCGCAACTTGAAACTCCACAACAATAAACTCCGCTATTAAAAACTCCGCAACTAGAAACTCCGCAACTAGAAACTCCACAACTTGAAACTCCACAACTAGATACTCCACAACTGGAAACTCCACAACTAGATACTTCACAAATGGAAACTCCACAACTAGATACTCCACAACTGGAAACTCCACAACTAGAAACTCCACAACTAGAGACTCCACAACTAGAAACTCCACAACTAGAAACTCCACAACTGGAAACTCCGCAACTAGATACTCCGCAACTAGAAACTCCACAACTAGAGACTCCACAACTTGAAACTCCACAACTAGAAACTCCACAACTAGAAACTCTGCAACTAGAGACTCCACAACTAGAAACTCCACAACTAGAAACTCCGCAACTAGAAACTCCACAACTAGAAACTCCACAACTAGAAACTCCACAACTAGAGATTCCGCAACTAGAAACTCCACAACCAGAGACTCCGCAACTAGAAACTCCGCAGCTAGAAACTTCACAACTCGAAACTCCACTACTAGATACTCCACAACTGGAAACTCGACAACTAGAAACTCCACATCTAGAAACTCCACATCTAGAGACTCCACAACTTGAAACTCCACAACTAGAGACTCTGCAACTAGAAACTCAACAACTAGAGACTCTGCAACTCAACAATTAGAATTTCCACAACTGGAAAATCCGCAACTAGAAACTCCACAACTAGGGACTCCACAACTGGAAACTCCACTACTAGATACTCCACAACTGAAAACTCGGCAACTAGAAACTCCACAACTAGAGACTCCACAACTCGGAACTCCACAACTAGAAACTCCACAACTAGAAACTCCACAACTGGAAACTCCACAACTAGATACTCCGCAACTAGACACTCCACAACTAGAGACTCCACAACTTGAAACTCCACAACTAGAAACTCCACAACTAGAAACTCCCCAGCTTGAGACTCCGCAACTTGAAACTCCACAACTAGAAACTCCGCAACTAGAAACTCCACAACAAGGGACTCCACAACTAGAAACTCCACAACTAGAAACTTCACAACTCGAAACTCCACTACTAGATACTCCACAACTGGAAACTCGACAACTAGAAACTCCACATCTAGAGACTCCACAACTTGAAATTCCACAACTAGAGACTCTGCAACTAGAAACTCAACAACTAGAGACTCTGCAACTCAACAATTAGAAACTCCACAACTGGAAAATCCACAACTAGATACTCCACAACTAGAAAATCTACAACTAGAAACTCCACAACTATAGACTCCACAACTTGAAACTCCACAAGTTTAAACTCCACAACTTGAGACTCCACAACTAGAAACTCCACAACTAGAAACTCCACAACTGGGAACTCCCCAACTAGAAACTCCGCAACTAGAAACTCCGCAACAGGAGACTCTACAACTAGAAACTCCACAACTAGAAACTCGAAAACTAGAAACTCCACAACTAGAAACTTCACAACTAGAAACTCCGCAACTAGAGACTCCACAACTAGAAACTTCACAACTTGAAACTCCTCAAATAGAAACTCCACAACCAGAAACTCCACAACTAGAAACTCCGCAACTAGAAACTCCACAACTAGAGACTCCACAACTAGAAACCCCACAACTAGAAACTCCACAACTTCAAACTCTATTAAAACAGACTCGGCAACTAGAAATTCCATATCTAGAAACTCCACAACTAGAAACTGCAAAACTAGAGACTTCACAACTAGAAACTCAACAACTAGAAACTCCACAACTAAAAACTCCACAACTGGAAACTCCACAACTTGAGACTCCACAACTTGAAAATTCACAACTAGAAACTCCGCTATTAAAAACTCCGCAACTAGAAACTCCGCAACTAAAAACTCCACAACTTAAAACTCCACAACTAGATACTCCACAACTGGAAACTCCACAACTAGATACTTCACAACGGGAAACTCAACAACTAGATACTCCACAACTGGAAACTCCACAACTAGAAACTCCACAACTAGAGACTCCACAACTCGAAACTCCACAACTAGAAACTCCACGACTAGAAACTGCACAACCAGAAACTCCGCAACTCCACAACTAGAAACTCCACAACTGGAAACTCCACAACTAGATACTCTGCAACTAGAAACTCCACAACTAGAGACTCCACAACTTGAAACTCCACAACTTTAAGCTCCACAACTTGAGACTCCACAACTAGAAACTGCGCAACTTGAAACTCCGCAGCTTGAGACTCCGCAACTGGAAATTCCACAACTATGGACTCCGCCACTAGAAACTCCACAGCTAGAAACTCCACAACTGGAAACTCCACTACAAGATACTCCACAACTGGAAACTCGGCAACTAGAAACTCTACGACTAGTGGCACCACAACTTGAAACTCCACAACTAGAAACTCCACAACTCGAAACTCCACTACTAGATACTCCACAACTGGAAACTCGACAACTAGAAACTCCACATCTAGAGACTCCACAACTTGAAACTCCACAACTAGAGACTCTGCAACTAGAAACTCAACAACTAGAGACTGCGCAACTCAACAACTATAAACTCCACAACTGGAAAATCCACAACTAGATACTCCACAACTAGAAAATATACAACTAGAAACTCCACAACTATAGACTCCCCAACTTGAAACTCCACAAGTGTAAACTTCACAACTTGAGACTCCACAACTAGAAACTCCACAACTGAAAACTC
Organism: Rhipicephalus microplus; assembly: GCF_043290135.1. Lineage (NCBI taxonomy): Eukaryota > Metazoa > Arthropoda > Arachnida > Ixodida > Ixodidae > Rhipicephalus > Rhipicephalus microplus. Next base: position 1,378,449 of record NW_027464642.1, on the reverse strand, counting down.
CCCAACTAGAAACTCCGCAACTAGAAACTCCGCAACAGGAGACTCTACAACTAGAAACTCCACAACTAGAAACTCCAAAACGAGAAACTCCACAACTAGAAACTCCACAACTAGAAACTCCGCAACTAGAGACTCCACAACTAGAAACTCCACAACTTGAAACTCCACAACTAGAAACTCCACAACCAGGAACTCCACAACTAGAAACTCCGCAACTAGAAACTCCACAAATAGAGACTTGGCAACTAGAAACTCTGCAGCTAGAAACTTCACAACTCGAAACTCCACTACTAGATACTCCACAACTGGAAACTCGACAACTAGAAACTCCACATCTAGAGACTCCACAACTTGAAACTCCACAACTAGAGACTCTGCAACTAGAAACTCAACAACTAGAGACTCTGCAACTCAACAATTAGAATTTCCACAACTGGAAAATCCGCAACTAGAAACTCCACAACTAGGGACTCCACAACTGGAAACTCCACTACTAGATACTCCACAACTGAAAACTCGGCAACTAGAAACTCCACAACTAGAGACTCCACAACTCGGAACTCCACAACTAGAAACTCCACAACTAGAAACTCCACAACTATAGACTCCACAACTTGAAACTCCACAAGTTTAAACTCCACAACTTGAGACACCACAAGTAGAAACTCCACAACTAGAAACTCCACAACTGGAAACTCCCCAACTAGAAACTCCGCAACTAGAAACTCCGCAACAGGAGACTCTAACACTAGAAACTCCACAACTAGAAACTTCAAAACTAGAAACTCCACAACTAGAAACTTCACAACTAGAAACTCCGCAACTAGAGACTCCACAACTAGAAACTCCACAACTTGAAACTCCACAACTAGAAACTCCACAACCAGGAACTCCACAACTAGAAACTCCGCAACTAGAAACTCCACAAATAGAGACTTGGCAACTAGAAATTTCATATCTAGAAACTCCACAACGAGAAATTGTAAAACTAGACTTCACAACTAGAAACTCAACAACTAGAAACTCCACAACTAAAAACTCCACAACTGGAAACTCCACAACTTGAGACTTCGCAACTTGAAACTCCACAACAATAAACTCCGCTATTAAAAACTCCGCTACTAGAAACTCCGCAACTAGAAACTCCACAACTTGAAACTCCACAACTAGATACTCCACAACTGGAAACTCCACAACTAGATACTTCACAAATGGAAACTCCACAACTAGATACTCCACAACTGGAAACTCCACAACTAGAAACTCCACAACTAGAAACTCCACAACTCGGAACTCCACAACTAGAAACTCCACAACTAGAAACTCCACAACTGGAAACTCCACAACTAGATACTCCGCAACTAGAAACTCCACAACTAGAGACTCCACAACTTGAAACTCCACAACTAGAAACTCCACAACTAGAAACTCTGCAACTAGAGACTCCACAACTAGAAACTCCACAACTAGAAACTCCGCAACTAGAAACTCCACAACTAGAAACTCCACAACTAGAAACTCCACAACTAGAGATTCCGCAACTAGAAACTCCACAACCAGAGACTCCGCAACTAGAAACTCCGCAGCTAGAAACTTCACAACTCGAAACTCCACTACTAGATACTCCACAACTGGAAACTCGACAACTAGAAACTCCACATCTAGAGACTCCACAACTTGAAACTCCACAACTAGAGACTCTGCAACTAGAAACTCAACAACTAGAGACTCTGCAACTCAACAATTAGAATTTACACAACTGGAAAATCCGCAACTAGGAACTCCACAACTAGGGACTCCACAACTGGAAACTCCACTACTAGATACTCCACAACTGAAAACTCGGCAACTAGAAACTCCACAACTTGAAACTCCACAACTAGAAACTCCACAACTAGAAACTCCCCAGCTTGAGACTCCGCAACTTGAAACTCCACAACTAGAAACTCCGCAACTAGAAACTCCACAACAAGGGACTCCACAACTAGAAACTCCACAACTAGAAACTTCACAACTCGAAACTCCACTACTAGATACTCCACAACTGGAAACTCGACAACTAGAAACTCCACATCTAGAGACTCCACAACTTGAAACTCCACAACTAGAGACTCTGCAACTAGAAACTCAACAACTAGAGACTCTGCAACTCAACAATTAGAAACTCCACAACTGGAAAATCCACAACTAGATACTCCACAACTAGAAAATCTACAACTAGAAACTCCACAACTAAAGACTCCACAACTTGAAACTCCACAAGTTTAAACTCCACAACTTGAGACTCCACAACTAGAAACTCCACAACTAGAAACTCCACAACTGGGAACTCCCCAACTAGAAACTCCGCAACTAGAAACTCCGCAACAGGAGACTCTACAACTAGAAACTCCACAACTAGAAACTCGAAAACTAGAAACTCCACAACTAGAAACTCCTCAAATAGAAACTCCACAACCAGAAACTCCACAACTAGAAACTCCGCAACTAGACACTCCGCAACTAGAGACTCCACAACTAGAAACCCCACAACTAGAAACTCCACAACTTCAAACTCTATTAAAACAGACTCGGCAACTAGAAATTCCATATCTAGAAACTCCACAACTAGAAACTGCAAAACTAGAGACTTCACAACTAGAAACTCAACAACTAGAAACTCCACAACTAAAAACTCCACAACTGGAAACTCCACAACTTGAGACTCCGCAACTTGAAAATTCACAACTAGAAACTCCGCTATTAAAAACTCCGCAACTAGAAACTCCGCAACTAAAAACTCCACAACTTAAAACTCCACAACTAGATACTCCACAACTGGAAACTCCACAACTAGATACTTCACAACGGGAAACTCAACAACTAGATACTCCACAACTGGAAACTCCACAACTAGAAACTCCACAACTAGAGACTCCACAACTCGAAACTCCACAACTAGAAACTCCACGACTAGAAACTGCACAACCAGAAACTCCGCAACTCCACAACTAGAAACTCCACAACTGGAAACTCCACAACTAGATACTCTGCAACTAGAAACTCCACAACTAGAGACTCCACAACTTGAAACTCCACAACTTTAAGCTCCACAACTTGAGACTCCACAACTAGAAACTGCGCAACTTGAAACTCCGCAGCTTGAGACTCCGCAACTGGAAATTCCACAACTATGGACTCCGCCACTAGAAACTCCACAGCTAGAAACTCCACAACTGGAAACTCCACTACAAGATACTCCACAACTGGAAACTCGGCAACTAGAAACTCTACGACTAGTGACTCCACAACTTGAAACTCCACAACTAGAAACTCCACAACTCGAAACTCCACTACTAGATACTCCACAACTGGAAACTCGACAACTAGAAACTCCACATCTAGAGACTCCACAACTTGAAACTCCACAACTAGAGACTCTGCAACTAGAAACTCAACAACTAGAGACTGCGCAACTCAACAACTATAAACTCTACAACTGGAAAATCCACAACTAGATACTCCACAACTAGAAAATATACAACTAGAAACTCCACAACTATAGACTCCCCAACTTGAAACTCCACAAGTGTAAACTTCACAACTTGAGACTCCACAACTAGAAACTCCACAACTGAAAACTCCCCAACTAGAAACTCCGCAACTAGAAACTCCGCAACAGGAGACTCTACAACTAGAAACTCCACAACTAGAAACTCCAAAACGAGAAACTCCACAACTAGAAACTCCACAAGTTTAAAGTCCACAACTTGAGACTCCACAACTAGAAACTCCACAACTTGAAACTCCTCAACTAGAAACTCCACAACCAGAAACTCCACAACTAGAAACTCCGCAACTAGAAACTCCGCAACTAGAGACTCCACAACTAGAAACTCCACAACTAGAAACTCCACAACTACAAACTCCACAAATACAGAATCGGCAACTAGAAATTCCATATCTAGAAACTCCACAACTAGTAACTGCAAAACTAGAGACTTCACAACTAGAAACTCAACAACTAGAAACTCCACAACTAAAAACTCCACAACTGGAAACTCCACAACTTGAGACTCCGCAACTTGAAACTTCACATCTAGAAACTCTGCTATTAAAAACTCCGCAACTAGAAACTCCGCAACTAAAAACTTCACAACATAAAACTCCACAACTAGATACTCCACAACTGGAAACTCCACAACTAGATACTTCACAACTGGAAACTCCACAACTAGATACTCTGCAACTAGAAACTCCACAACTAGAGACTCCACAACTTGAAACTCCACAACTTGAAACTCCACAACTTGAGACTCCACAACTAGAAACTCCACAACTTGAAACTCCGCAGCTTGAGACTCCGCAACTAGAAACTCCACAATGGGGTACTCCGCAACTAGAAACTCCACAACTAGAAACTCCACAACTGGAAACTCCACTACTAGATACTCCACAACTAGAAAATCTACAACTAGAAACTCCACAACTATATACTCCACAACTAGAAACTCCACAACTAGAAACTTCACAACTAGAAACTCCGCAACTAGAGACTCCACAACTAGAAACTCCACAACTTGAAACTCCACAACTAGAAACTCCACAACCAGAAACTCCACAACTAGAAACTCCGCAACTAGAAACTCCACAAATAGAGACTCGGCAACTAGAAATTTCATATCTAGAAACTCCACAACGAGAAACTGTAAAACTAGACTTCACAACTAGAAACTCAACAACTAGAAACTCCACAACTAAAAACTCCACAACAATAAACTCCGCTATTAAAAACTCCGCAACTAGAAACTCCGCAACTAGAAACTCCACAACTTGAAACTCCACAACTAGATACTCCACAACTGGAAACTCCACAACTAGAAACTCCACAACTAGAAACTCCACAACCAGAGACTCCGCAACTAGAAACTCCGCAGCTAGAAACTCCACAAATAGAAACTCCGCAACTAGAAACTCCGCAGCTAGAAACTACACAACTAGAGACTCCACAACTAGAAACTCCACAACTAGAAACTCTGCAACTAGAGACTCCACAACTAGAAACTCCACAACTAGAAACTCCGCAACTAGAAACTCCACCACTAGAAACTCCACAACTAGAAACTCCACAACTAGAAACTCCACAACCAGAGACTCCGCAACTAGAAACTCCGCAGCTAGAAACTCCACAAATAGAAACTCCGCAACTAGAAACTCCGCAGCTAGAAACTACACAACTAGAGACTCCACAACTAGAAACTCCACAACTAAAAACTCCAAAACTAGAAACTCCACAACTCGAAACTCCACAACTGGAAACTCCACAACTAGACACTCCACAACTTGAAATTCCACAACTAGAGACTCTGCAACTAGAAACTCAACAACTAGAGACTCTGCAACTCAACAATTAGAAACTCCACAACTGGAAAATCCACAACTAGATACTCCACAACTAGAAAATCTACAACTAGAAACTCCACAACTATAGACTCCACAACTTGAAACTCCACAAGTTTAAACTCCACAACTTGAGACTCCACAACTAGAAACTCCACAACTAGAAACTCCACAACTGGGAACTCCCCAACTAGAAACTCCGCAACTAGAAACTCCGCAACAGGAGACTCTACAACTAGAAACTCCACAACTAGAAACTCGAAAACTAGAAACTCCACAACTAGAAACTTCACAACTAGAAACTCCGCAACTGGAGACTCCACAACTAGAAACTTCACAACTTGAAACTCCTCAAATAGAAACTCCACAACCAGAAACTCCACAACTAGAAACTCCGAAACTAGAAACTCCACAACTAGAGACTCCACAACTAGAAACCCCACAACTAGAAACTCCACAACTTCAAACTCTATTAAAACAGACTCGGCAACTAGAAATTCCATATCTAGAAACTCCACAACTAGAAACTGCAAAACTAGAGACTTCACAACTAGAAACTCAACAACTAGAAACTCCACAACTAAAAACTCCACAACTGGAAACTCCACAACTTGAGACTCTACAACTTGAAAATTCACAACTAGAAACTCCGCTATTAAAAACTCCGCAACTAGAAACTCCGCAACTAAAAACTCCACAACTTAAAACTCCACAACTAGATACTCCACAACTGGAAACTCCACAACTAGATACTTCACAACGGGAAACTCAACAACTAGATACTCCACAACTGGAAACTCCACAACTAGAAACTCCACAACTAGAGACTCCACAACTCGAAACTCCACAACTAGAAACTCCACGACTAGAAACTGCACAACCAGAAACTCCGCAACTCCACAACTAGAAACTCCACAACTGGAAACTCCACAACTAGATACTCTGCAACTAGAAACTCCACAACTAGAGACTCCACAACTTGAAACTCCACAACTTTAAGCTCCACAACTTGAGACTCCACAACTAGAAACTGCGCAACTTGAAACTCCGCAGCTTGAGACTCCGCAACTGGAAATTCCACAACTATGGACTCCGCCACTAGAAACTCCACAGCTAGAAACTCCACAACTGGAAACTCCACTACAAGATACTCCACAACTGGAAACTCGGCAACTAGAAACTCTACGACTAGTGGCACCACAACTTGAAACTCCACAACTAGAAACTCCACAACTCGAAACTCCACTACTAGATACTCCACAACTGGAAACTCGACAACTAGAAACTCCACATCTAGAGACTCCACAACTTGAAACTCCACAACTAGAGACTCTGCAACTAGAAACTCAACAACTAGAGACTGCGCAACTCAACAACTATAAACTCCACAACTGGAAAATCCACAACTAGATACTCCACAACTAGAAAATATACAACTAGAAACTCCACAACTATAGACTCCCCAACTTGAAACTCCACAAGTGTAAACTTCACAACTTGAGACTCCACAACTAGAAACTCCACAACTGAAAACTCCCCAACTAGAAACTCCGCAACTAGAAACTCCGCAACAGGAGACTCTACAACTAGAAACTCCACAACTAGAAACTCCAAAACGAGAAACTCCACAACTAGAAACTCCACAACTAGAAACTCCGCAACTAGAGACTCCACAACTAGAAACTCCACAACTTGAAACTCCACAACTAGAAACTCCACAACCAGGAACTCCACAACTAGAAACTCCGCAACTAGAAACTCCACAAATAGAGACTTGGCAACTAGAAACTCTGCAGCTAGAAACTTCACAACTCGAAACTCCACTACTAGATACTCCACAACTGGAAACTCGACAACTAGAAACTCCACATCTAGAGACTCCACAACTTGAAACTCCACAACTAGAGACTCTGCAACTAGAAACTCAACAACTAGAGACTCTGCAACTCAACAATTAGAATTTCCACAACTGGAAAATCCGCAACTAGAAACTCCACAACTAGGGACTCCACAACTGGAAACTCCACTACTAGATACTCCACAACTGAAAACTCGGCAACTAGAAACTCCACAACTAGAGACTCCACAACTCGGAACTCCACAACTAGAAACTCCACAACTAGAAACTCCACAACTATAGACTCCACAACTTGAAACTCCACAAGTTTAAACTCCACAACTTGAGACACCACAAGTAGAAACTCCACAACTAGAAACTCCACAACTGGAAACTCCCCAACTAGAAACTCCGCAACTAGAAACTCCGCAACAGGAGACTCTAACACTAGAAACTCCACAACTAGAAACTTCAAAACTAGAAACTCCACAACTAGAAACTTCACAACTAGAAACTCCGCAACTAGAGACTCCACAACTAGAAACTCCACAACTTGAAACTCCACAACTAGAAACTCCACAACCAGGAACTCCACAACTAGAAACTCCGCAACTAGAAACTCCACAAATAGAGACTTGGCAACTAGAAATTTCATATCTAGAAACTCCACAACGAGAAATTGTAAAACTAGACTTCACAACTAGAAACTCAACAACTAGAAACTCCACAACTAAAAACTCCACAACTGGAAACTCCACAACTTGAGACTTCGCAACTTGAAACTCCACAACAATAAACTCCGCTATTAAAAACTCCGCTACTAGAAACTCCGCAACTAGAAACTCCACAACTTGAAACTCCACAACTAGATACTCCACAACTGGAAACTCCACAACTAGATACTTCACAAATGGAAACTCCACAACTAGATACTCCACAACTGGAAACTCCACAACTAGAAACTCCACAACTAGAAACTCCACAACTCGGAACTCCACAACTAGAAACTCCACAACTAGAAACTCCACAACTGGAAACTCCACAACTAGATACTCCGCAACTAGAAACTCCACAACTAGAGACTCCACAACTTGAAACTCCACAACTAGAAACTCCACAACTAGAAACTCTGCAACTAGAGACTCCACAACTAGAAACTCCACAACTAGAAACTCCGCAACTAGAAACTCCACAACTAGAAACTCCACAACTAGAAACTCCACAACTAGAGATTCCGCAACTAGAAACTCCACAACCAGAGACTCCGCAACTAGAAACTCCGCAGCTAGAAACTTCACAACTCGAAACTCCACTACTAGATACTCCACAACTGGAAACTCGACAACTAGAAACTCCACATCTAGAGACTCCACAACTTGAAACTCCACAACTAGAGACTCTGCAACTAGAAACTCAACAACTAGAGACTCTGCAACTCAACAATTAGAATTTACACAACTGGAAAATCCGCAACTAGGAACTCCACAACTAGGGACTCCACAACTGGAAACTCCACTACTAGATACTCCACAACTGAAAACTCGGCAACTAGAAACTCCACAACTTGAAACTCCACAACTAGAAACTCCACAACTAGAAACTCCCCAGCTTGAGACTCCGCAACTTGAAACTCCACAACTAGAAACTCCGCAACTAGAAACTCCACAACAAGGGACTCCACAACTAGAAACTCCACAACTAGAAACTTCACAACTCGAAACTCCACTACTAGATACTCCACAACTGGAAACTCGACAACTAGAAACTCCACATCTAGAGACTCCACAACTTGAAACTCCACAACTAGAGACTCTGCAACTAGAAACTCAACAACTAGAGACTCTGCAACTCAACAATTAGAAACTCCACAACTGGAAAATCCACAACTAGATACTCCACAACTAGAAAATCTACAACTAGAAACTCCACAACTAAAGACTCCACAACTTGAAACTCCACAAGTTTAAACTCCACAACTTGAGACTCCACAACTAGAAACTCCACAACTAGAAACTCCACAACTGGGAACTCCCCAACTAGAAACTCCGCAACTAGAAACTCCGCAACAGGAGACTCTACAACTAGAAACTCCACAACTAGAAACTCGAAAACTAGAAACTCCACAACTAGAAACTCCTCAAATAGAAACTCCACAACCAGAAACTCCACAACTAGAAACTCCGCAACTAGACACTCCGCAACTAGAGACTCCACAACTAGAAACCCCACAACTAGAAACTCCACAACTTCAAACTCTATTAAAACAGACTCGGCAACTAGAAATTCCATATCTAGAAACTCCACAACTAGAAACTGCAAAACTAGAGACTTCACAACTAGAAACTCAACAACTAGAAACTCCACAACTAAAAACTCCACAACTGGAAACTCCACAACTTGAGACTCCGCAACTTGAAAATTCACAACTAGAAACTCCGCTATTAAAAACTCCGCAACTAGAAACTCCGCAACTAAAAACTCCACAACTTAAAACTCCACAACTAGATACTCCACAACTGGAAACTCCACAACTAGATACTTCACAACGGGAAACTCAACAACTAGATACTCCACAACTGGAAACTCCACAACTAGAAACTCCACAACTAGAGACTCCACAACTCGAAACTCCACAACTAGAAACTCCACGACTAGAAACTGCACAACCAGAAACTCCGCAACTCCACAACTAGAAACTCCACAACTGGAAACTCCACAACTAGATACTCTGCAACTAGAAACTCCACAACTAGAGACTCCACAACTTGAAACTCCACAACTTTAAGCTCCACAACTTGAGACTCCACAACTAGAAACTGCGCAACTTGAAACTCCGCAGCTTGAGACTCCGCAACTGGAAATTCCACAACTATGGACTCCGCCACTAGAAACTCCACAGCTAGAAACTCCACAACTGGAAACTCCACTACAAGATACTCCACAACTGGAAACTCGGCAACTAGAAACTCTACGACTAGTGACTCCACAACTTGAAACTCCACAACTAGAAACTCCACAACTCGAAACTCCACTACTAGATACTCCACAACTGGAAACTCGACAACTAGAAACTCCACATCTAGAGACTCCGCAACTTGAAACTCCACAACTAGAGACTCTGCAACTAGAAACTCAACAACTAGAGACTGCGCAACTCAACAACTATAAACTCTACAACTGGAAAATCCACAACTAGATACTCCACAACTAGAAAATATACAACTAGAAACTCCACAACTATAGACTCCCCAACTTGAAACTCCACAAGTGTAAACTTCACAACTTGAGACTCCACAACTAGAAACTCCACAACTGAAAACTCCCCAACTAGAAACTCCGCAACTAGAAACTCCGCAACAGGAGACTCTACAACTAGAAACTCCACAACTAGAAACTCCAAAACGAGAAACTCCACAACTAGAAACTCCACAAGTTTAAAGTCCACAACTTGAGACTCCACAACTAGAAACTCCACAACTTGAAACTCCTCAACTAGAAACTCCACAACCAGAAACTCCACAACTAGAAACTCCGCAACTAGAAACTCCGCAACTAGAGACTCCACAACTAGAAACTCCACAACTAGAAACTCCACAACTACAAACTCCACAAATACAGAATCGGCAACTAGAAATTCCATATCTAGAAACTCCACAACTAGTAACTGCAAAACTAGAGACTTCACAACTAGAAACTCAACAACTAGAAACTCCACAACTAAAAACTCCACAACTGGAAACTCCACAACTTGAGACTCCGCAACTTGAAACTTCACATCTAGAAACTCTGCTATTAAAAACTCCGCAACTAGAAACTCCGCAACTAAAAACTTCACAACATAAAACTCCACAACTAGATACTCCACAACTGGAAACTCCACAACTAGATACTTCACAACTGGAAACTCCACAACTAGATACTCTGCAACTAGAAACTCCACAACTAGAGACTCCACAACTTGAAACTCCACAACTTGAAACTCCACAACTTGAGACTCCACAACTAGAAACTCCACAACTTGAAACTCCGCAGCTTGAGACTCCGCAACTAGAAACTCCACAATGGGGTACTCCGCAACTAGAAACTCCACAACTAGAAACTCCACAACTGGAAACTCCACTACTAGATACTCCACAACTAGAAAATCTACAACTAGAAACTCCACAACTATATACTCCACAACTAGAAACTCCACAACTAGAAACTTCACAACTAGAAACTCCGCAACTAGAGACTCCACAACTAGAAACTCCACAACTTGAAACTCCACAACTAGAAACTCCACAACCAGAAACTCCACAACTAGAAACTCCGCAACTAGAAACTCCACAAATAGAGACTCGGCAACTAGAAATTTCATATCTAGAAACTCCACAACGAGAAACTGTAAAACTAGACTTCACAACTAGAAACTCAACAACTAGAAACTCCACAACTAAAAACTCCACAACAATAAACTCCGCTATTAAAAACTCCGCAACTAGAAACTCCGCAACTAGAAACTCCACAACTTGAAACTCCACAACTAGATACTCCACAACTGGAAACTCCACAACTAGAAACTCCACAACTAGAAACTCCACAACCAGAGACTCCGCAACTAGAAACTCCGCAGCTAGAAACTCCACAAATAGAAACTCCGCAACTAGAAACTCCGCAGCTAGAAACTACACAACTAGAGACTCCACAACTAGAAACTCCACAACTAGAAACTCTGCAACTAGAGACTCCACAACTAGAAACTCCACAACTAGAAACTCCGCAACTAGAAACTCCACCACTAGAAACTCCACAACTAGAAACTCCACAACTAGAAACTCCACAACCAGAGACTCCGCAACTAGAAACTCCGCAGCTAGAAACTCCACAAATAGAAACTCCGCAACTAGAAACTCCGCAGCTAGAAACTACACAACTAGAGACTCCACAACTAGAAACTCCACAACTAAAAACTCCAAAACTAGAAACTCCACAACTCGAAACTCCACAACTGGAAACTCCACAACTAGACACTCCACAACTAAAAACTCTTCAACTTGAAACTCCTCAACTAGAAACTCCACAACCAGAAACTTCACAACTAGAAACTCCGCAACAAGAGACTCTACAACTAGAAACTCCACAACTAGAAACTCCAAAACGAGAAACTCCACAAGTTTAAAGTCCACAACTTGAGACTCCACAACTAGAAACTCCACAACCAGAAACTCCACAACTAGAAACTCCGCAACTAGAAACTCCGCAACTAGAGACTCCACAACTAGAAACTCCACAACTAGAAACTCCACAACTACAAACTCCACAAATACAGACTCGGCAACTAGAAATTCCATATCTAGAAACTCCACAACTAGTAACTGCAAAACTAGAGACTTCACAACTAGAAACTCAACAACTAGAAACTCCACAACTAAAAACTCCACAACTGGAAACTCCACAACTTGAGACTCCGCAACTTGAAATTTCACATCTAGAAACTCCGCTATTAAAAACTCCGCAACTAGAAACTCCGCAACTAGAAACTTCACAACTTAAAACTCCACAACTAGATACTCCACAACTGGAAACTCCACAACTAGATACTTCACAACTGGAAACTCCACAACTAGATACTCCACAACTGGAAACTCCACAACTAGAGACTCCACAACTCGAAACTCCATAACTAGAAACTCCACAACTAAAAACTCCACAACGAGAGACTCCACAGCTTCACAACTAGAAACTCCACAACTGGAAACTCCACAACTAGATACTCTGCAACTAGAAACTCCACAACTATAGACTCCACAACTTGAAACTCCACAACTTGAAACTCCACAACTTGAAACTCCGCAGCTTGAGACTCCGCAACTAGAAACTCCACAACTAGGGACTCCGCAACTAGAAACTCCACAACTAGAAACTCCACAACTCGAAACTCCACTACTAGATACTCCACAACTGGAAACTCGACAACTAGAAACTCCACATCTAGAGACTCCACAATTTGAAACTCCACAACTAGAGACTCTGCAACTAGAAACTCAACAACTAGATACTCCACAACTGAACAACTAGAAACTCCACAACGGGAAAATCCACAACTAGATACTCCACAACTGGAAACTCCCCAACTAGAAACTCCGGAACTAGAAACTCCGCAACAGGAGACTCCAACACTAGAAACTCCACAACTAGAAACTTCAAAACTAGAAACTCCACAACTAGAAACTCCACAACTCGGAACTCCGCAACTAGAGACTCCACAACTAGAAACTCCACAACTTGAAACTCCACAACTAGAAACTCCACAACCAGAAACTCCACAACTAGAGACTCCACAACTTGAAACTCCACAACTAGAAACTCCACAACTAGAAACTCCCCAGCTTGAGACTCCGCAACTTGAAACTCCACAACTAGAAACTCCGCAACTAGAAACTCCACAACAAGGGACTCCACAACTAGAAACTCCACAACTAGAAACTTCACAACTCGAAACTCCACTACTAGATACTCCACAACTGGAAACTCGACAACTAGAAACTCCACATCTAGAGACTCCACAACTTGAAACTCCACAACTAGAGACTCTGCAACTAGAAACTCAACAACTAGAGACTCTGCAACTCAACAATTAGAAACTCCACAACTGGAAAATCCACAACTAGATACTCCACAACTAGAAAATCTACAACTAGAAACTCCACAACTAAAGACTCCACAACTTGAAACTCCACAAGTTTAAACTCCACAACTTGAGACTCCACAACTAGAAACTCCACAACTAGAAACTCCACAACTGGGAACTCCCCAACTAGAAACTCCGCAACTAGAAACTCTGCAACAGGAGACTCTACAACTAGAAACTCCACAACTAGAAACTCGAAAACTAGAAACTCCACAACTAGAAACTTCACAACTAGAAACTCTGCAACTAGAGACTCCACAACTAGAAACTTCACAACTTGAAACTCCTCAAATAGAAACTCCACAACCAGAAACTCCACAACTAGAAACTCCGCAACTAGAAAATCCGCAACTAGAGACTCCACAACTAGAAACCCCACAACTAGAAACTCCACAACTTCAAACTCTATTAAAACAGACTCGGCAACTAGAAATTCCATATCTAGAAACTCCACAACTAGAAACTGCAAAACTAGAGACTTCACAACTAGAAACTCAACAACTAGAAACTCCACAACTAAAACCTCCACAACTGGATACTCCACAACTTGAGACTCCGCAACTTGAAAATTCACAACTAGAAACTCCGCTATTAAAAACTCCGCAACTAGAAACTCCGCAACTAAAAACTCCACAACTTAAAACTCCACAACTAGATACTCCACAACTGGAAACTCCACAACTAGATACTTCACAACGGGAAACTCAACAACTAGATACTCCACAACTGGAAACTCCACAACTAGAAACTCCACAACTAGAGACTCCACAACTCGAAACTCCACAACTAGAAACTCCACGACTAGAAACTGCACAACCAGAAACTCCGCAACTCCACAACTAGAAACTCCACAACTGGAAACTCCACAACTAGATACTCTGCAACTAGAAACTCCACAACTAGAGACTCCACAACTTGAAACTCCACAACTTTAGGCTCCACAACTTGAGACTCCACAACTAGAAACTGCGCAACTTGAAACTCCGCAGCTTGAGACTCCGCAACTGGAAATTCCACAACTATGGACTTCGCCACTAGAAACTCCACAGCTAGAAACTCCACAACTGGAAACTCCACTACAAGATACTCCACAACTGGAAACTCGGCAACTAGAAACTCTACGACTAGTGACTCCACAACTTGAAACTCCACAACTAGAAACTCCACAACTCGAAACTCCACTACTAGATACTCCACAACTGGAAACTCGACAACTAGAAACTCCACATCTAGAGACTCCACAACTTTAAACTCCACAACTAGAGACTCTGCAACTAGAAACTCAACAACTAGAGACTGCGCAACTCAACAACTATAAACTCCACAACTGGAAAATCCACAACTAGATACTCCACAACTAGAAAATATACAACTAGAAACTCCACAACTATAGACTCCCCAACAGTAAACTCCACAAGTGTAAACTTCACAACTTGAGACTCCACAACTAGAAACTCCACAACTGAAAACTCCCCAACTAGAAACTCCGCAACTAGAAACTCCGCAACAGGAGACTCTACAACTAGAAACTCCACAACTAGAAACTCCAAAACGAGAAACTCCACAACTAGAAACTCCACAAGTTTAAAGTCCACAAGTTGAGACTCCACAACTAGAAACTCTACAACTTGAAACTCCTCAACTAGAAACTCCACAACCAGAAACTCCACAACTAGAAACTCCGCAACTAGAAACTCCGCAACTAGAGACTCCACAACTAGAAACTCCACAACTAGAAACTCCACAACTACAAACTCCACAAATACAGACTCGGCAACTAGAAATTCCATATCTAGAAACTCCACAACTAGTAACTGCAAAACTAGAGACTTCACAACTAGAAACTCCACAACTAGAAACTCCACAACTAAAAACTCCACAACTGGAAACTCCACAACTTGAGACTCCGCAACTTGAAACTTCACAACTAGAAACTCCGCTATTAAAAACTCCGCAACTAGAAACTCCGCAACTAGAAACTTCACAACTTAAAACTCCACAACTAGATACTCCACAACTGGAAACTCCACAACTAGATACTTCACAACTGGAAACTCCACAACTAGATACTCCACAACTGGAAACTCCACAACTAGAGACTCCACAACTCGAAACTCCACAACTAGAAACTCCACAACTAAAAACTTCACAACCAGAGACTCCACAGCTTCACAACTAGAAACTCCACAACTGGAAACTCCACAACTAGATACTCTTCAACTAGAAACTCCACAACTAGAGACTCCACAACTTGAAACTCCACAACTTGAAACTCCACAACTTGAGACTCCACAACTAGAAACTCCACAACTTGAAACTCCGCAGCTTGAGACTCCGCAACTAGAAACTCCACAACTAGGGACTCCGCAACTAGAAACTCCACAACTAGAAACTCCACAACTGGAAACTCCACTAGTAGATACTCCACAACTGGAAACTCGGCAACTAGAAACTCCACAACTTGAAACTCCACAACTAGAGACTCTGCAACTAGAAACTCCACAACTTGAAACTCCACAACTGGAAACTCCACAACTAGAAACTCCACAGCTTGAGACTCCGCAACTTGAAACTCCACAACTTGAAACTTCGCAACTAGAAACTCCGCAACTAGGGACTCCACAACTAGAAACTCCACAACTAGAAACTCCACAACTCGAAACTCCACTACTAGATACTCCACAACTGGAAACTCGACAACTAGAAACTCCACATCTAGAGACTCCACAATTTGAAACTCCACAACTAGAGACTCTGCAACTAGAAACTCAACAACTAGAGACTCTGCAACTCAACAATTAGAATTTCCACAACTGGAAAATCCGCAACTAGAAACTCCACAACTAGGGACTCCACAACTGGAAACTCCACTACTAGATACTCCACAACTGAAAACTCGGCAACTAGAAACTCCACAACTAGAGACTCCACAACTCGGAACTCCACAACTAGAAACTCCACAACTAGAAACTCCACAACTGGAAACTCCACAACTAGATACTCCGCAACTAGAAACTCCACAACTAGAGACTCCACAACTTGAAACTCCACAACTAGAAACTCCACAACTAGAAACTCCCCAGCTTGAGACTCCGCAACTTGAAACTCCACAACTAGAAACTCCGCAACTAGAAACTCCACAACAAGGGACTCCACAACTAGAAACTCCACAACTAGAAACTTCACAACTCGAAACTCCACTACTAGATACTCCACAACTGGAAACTCGACAACTAGAAACTCCACATCTAGAGACTCCACAACTTGAAACTCCACAACTAGAGACTCTGCAACTAGAAACTCAACAACTAGAGACTCTGCAACTCAACAATTAGAAACTCCACAACTGGAAAATCCACAACTAGATACTCCACAACTAGAAAATCTACAACTAGAAACTCCACAACTATAGACTCCACAACTTGAAACTCCACAAGTTTAAACTCCACAACTTGAGACTCCACAACTAGAAACTCCACAACTAGAAACTCCACAACTTGGAACTCCCCAACTAGAAACTCCGCAACTAGAAACTCCGCAACAGGAGACTCTACAACTAGAAACTCCACAACTAGAAACTCGAAAACTAGAAACTCCACAACTAGAAACTTCACAACTAGAAACTCCGCAACTAGAGACTCCACAACTAGAAACTTCACAACTTGAAACTCCTCAAATAGAAACTCCACAACCAGAAACTCCACAACTAGAAACTCCGCAACTAGAAACTCCGCAACTAGAGACTCCACAACTAGAAACCCCACAACTAGAAACTCCACAACTTCAAACTCTATTAAAACAGACTCGGCAACTAGAAATTCCATATCTAGAAACTCCACAACTAGAAACTGCAAAACTAGAGACTTCACAACTACAAACTCAACAACTAGAAACTCCACAACTAAAAACTCCACAACTGGAAACTCCACAACTTGAGACTCCGCAACTTGAAAATTCACAACTAGAAACTCCGCTATTAAAAACTCCGCAACTAGAAACTCCGCAACTAAAAACTCCACAACTTAAAACTCCACAACTAGATACTCCACAACTGGAAACTCCACAACTAGATACTTCACAACGGGAAACTCAACAACTAGATACTCCACAACTGGAAACTCCACAACTAGAAACTCCACAACTAGAGACTCCACAACTCGAAACTCCACAACTAGAAACTCCACGACTAGAAACTGCACAACCAGAAACTCCGCAACTCCACAACTAGAAACTCCACAACTGGAAACTCCACAACTAGATACTCTGCAACTAGAAACTCCACAACTAGAGACTCCACAACTTGAAACTCCACAACTTTAAGCTCCACAACTTGAGACTCCACAACTAGAAACTGCGCAACTTGAAACTCCGCAGCTTGAGACTCCGCAACTGGAAATTCCACAACTATGGACTCCGCCACTAGAAACTCCACAGCTAGAAACTCCACAACTGGAAACTCCACTACAAGATACTCCACAACTGGAAACTCGGCAACTAGAAACTCTACGACTAGTGGCTCCACAACTTGAAACTCCACAACTAGAAACTCCACAACTCGAAACTCCACTACTAGATACTCCACAACTGGAAACTCGACAACTAGAAACTCCACATCTAGAGACTCCACAACTTGAAACTCCACAACTAGAGACTCTGCAACTAGAAACTCAACAACTAGAGACTGCGCAACTCAACAACTATAAACTCCACAACTGGAAAATCCAACACTAGATACTCCACAACTAGAAAATATACAACTAGAAACTCCACAACTATAGACTCCCCAACTTGAAACTCCACAAGTGTAAACTTCACAACTTGAGACTCCACAACTAGAAACTCCACAACTGAAAACTCCCCAACTAGAAACTCCGCAACTAGAAACTCCGCAACAGGAGACTCTACAACTTGAAACTCCACAACTAGAAACTCCAAAACGAGAAACTCCACAACTAGAAACTCCACAACTAGAAACTCCGCAACTTGAAACTCCACAACTAGAAACTCCACAACCAGGAACTCCACAACTAGAAACTCCGCAACTAGAAACTCCACAAATAGAGACTTGGCAACTAGAAACTCTGCAGCTAGAAACTTCACAACTCGAAACTCCACTACTAGATACTCCACAACTGGAAACTCGACAACTAGAAACTCAACAACTAGAGACTCTGCAACTCAACAATTAGAATTTCCACAACTGAAAAATTCGCAACTAGAAACTCCACAACTAGGGACTCCACAACTGGAAACTCCACTACTAGATACTCCACAACTGAAAACTCGGCAACTAGAAACTCCACAACTAGAGACTCCACAACTCGGAACTCCACAACTAGAAACTCCACAACTAGAAACTCCACAACTATAGACTCCACAACTTGAAACTCCACAAGTTTAAACTCCACAACTTGAGACACCACAAGTAGAAACTCCACAACTAGAAACTCCACAACTGGAAACTCCTCAACTAGAAACTCCGCAACTAGAAACTCCGCAACAGGAGACTCTAACACTAGAAACTCCACAACTAGAAACTTCAAAACTAGAAACTCCACAACTAGAAACTTCACAACTAGAAACTCCGCAACTAGAGACTCCACAACTAGAAACTCCACAACTTGAAACTCCACAACTAGAAACTCCACAACCAGGAACTCCACAACTAGAAACTCCGCAACTAGAAACTCCACAAATAGAGACTTGGCAACTAGAAATTTCATATCTAGAAACTCCACAACGAGAAACTGTAAAACTAGACTTCACAACTAGAAACTCCACAACTAGAGACTCCACAACTCGGAACTCCACAACTAGAAACTCCACAACTAGAAACTCCACAACTGGAAACTCCACAACTAGATACTCCGCAACTAGAAACTCCACAACTAGAGACTCCACAACTTGAAACTCCACAACTAGAAACTCCACAACTAGAAACTCTGCAACTAGAGACTCCACAACTAGAAACTCCACAACTAGAAACTCCGCAACTAGAAACTCCACAACTAGAAACTCCACAACTAGAAACTCCACAACTAGAGATTCCGCAACTAGAAACTCCACAACCAGAGACTCCGCAACTAGAAACTCCGCAGCTAGAAACTTCACAACTCGAAACTCCACTACTAGATACTCCACAACTGGAAACTCGACAACTAGAAACTCCACATCTAGAGACTCCACAACTTGAAACTCCACAACTAGAGACTCTGCAACTAGAAACTCAACAACTAGAGACTCTGCAACTCAACAATTAGAATTTCCACAACTGGAAAATCCGCAACTAGAAACTCCACAACCAGGGACTCCACAACTGGAAACTCCACAACTAGAAACTCTACAACTTGAAACTCCTCAACTAGAAACTCCACAACCAGAAACTCCACAACTAGAAACTCCGCAACTAGAAACTCCGCAACTAGAGACTCCACAACTAGAAACTCCACAACTAGAAACTCCACAACTACAAACTCCACAAATACAGACTCGGCAACTAGAAATTCCATATCTAGAAACTCCACAACTAGTAACTGCAAAACTAGAGACTTCACAACTAGAAACTCCACAACTAGAAACTCCACAACTAAAAACTCCACAACTGGAAACTCCACAACTTGAGACTCCGCAACTTGAAAATTCACAACTAGAAACTCCGCTATTAAAAACTCCGCAACTAGAAACTCCGCAACTAAAAACTCCACAACTTAAAACTCCACAACTAGATACTCCACAACTGGAAACTCCACAACTAGATACTTCACAACGGGAAACTCAACAACTAGATACTCCACAACTGGAAACTCCACAACTAGAAACTCCACAACTAGAGACTCCACAACTCGAAACTCCACAACTAGAAACTCCACGACTAGAAACTGCACAACCAGAAACTCCGCAACTCCACAACTAGAAACTCCACAACTGGAAACTCCACAACTAGATACTCTGCAACTAGAAACTCCACAACTAGAGACTCCACAACTTGAAACTCCACAACTTTAAGCTCCACAACTTGAGACTCCACAACTAGAAACTGCGCAACTTGAAACTCCGCAGCTTGAGACTCCGCAACTGGAAATTCCACAACTATGGTTTCCGCCACTGGAAACTCCACAGCTAGAAACTCCACAACTGGAAACTCCACTACAAGATACTCCACAACTGGAAGCTCGGCAACTAGAAACTCTACGACTAGTGACTCCACAACTTGAAACTCCACAACTAGAAACTCCACAACTCGAAACTCCACTACTAGATACTCCACAACTGGAAACTCGACAACTAGAAACTCCACATCTAGAGACTCCACAACTTGAAACTCCACAACTAGAGACTCTGCAACTAGAAACTCAACAACTAGAGACTGCGCAACTCAACAACTATAAACTCCACAACTGGAAAATCCACAACTAGATACTCCACAACTAGAAAATATACAACTAGAAACTCCACAACTATAGACTCCCCAACTTGAAACTCCACAAGTGTAAACTTCACAACTTGAGACTCCACAACTAGAAACTCCACAACTGAAAACTCCCCAACTAGAAACTCCGCAACTAGAAACTCCGCAACAGGAGACTCTACAACTAGAAACTCCACAACTAGAAACTCCAAAACGAGAAACTCCACAACTAGAAACTCCACAAGTTTAAAGTCCACAAGTTGAGACTCCACAACTAGAAACTCTACAACTTGAAACTCCTCAACTAGAAACTCCACAACCAGAAACTCCACAACTAGAAACTCCGCAACTAGAAACTCCGCAACTAGAGACTCCACAACTAGAAACTCCACAACTAGAAACTTCACAACTACAAACTCCACAAATACAGACTCGGCAACTAGAAATTTCATATCTAGAAACTCCACAACTAGTAACTGCAAAACTAGAGACTTCACAACTAGAAACTCAACAACTAGAAACTCCACAACTAAAAACTCCACAACTGGAAACTCCACAACTTGAGACTCCGCAACTTGAAACTTCACAACTAGAAACTCCGCTATTAAAAACTCCGCAACTAGAAACTCCGCAACTAGAAACTTCACAACTTAAAACTCCACAACTAGATACTCCACAACTGGAAACTCCACAACTAGATACTTCACAACTGGAAACTCCACAACTAGATACTCCACAACTGGAAACTCCACAACTAGAGACTCCACAACTCGAAACTCCACAACTAGAAACTCCACAACTAAAAACTTCACAACCAGAGACTCCACAGCTTCACAACTAGAAACTCCACAACTGGAAACTCCACAACTAGATACTCTTCAACTAGAAACTCCACAACTAGAGACTCCACAACTTGAAACTCCACAACTTGAAACTCCACAACTTGAGACTCCACAACTAGAAACTCCACAACTTGAAACTCCACAACTAGAGACTCTGCAACTAGAAACTCAACAACTAGAGACTCTGCAACTCAACAATTAGAAACTCCACAACTGGAAAATCCACAACTAGATACTCCACAACTAGAAAATCTACAACTAGAAACTCCACAACTATAGACTCCACAACTTGAAACTCCACAAGTTTAAACTCCACAACTTGAGACTCCACAACTAGAAACTCCACAACTAGAAACTCCACAACTTGGAACTCCCCAACTAGAAACTCCGCAACTAGAAACTCCGCAACAGGAGACTCTACAACTAGAAACTCCACAACTAGAAACTCGAAAACTAGAAACTCCACAACTAGAAACTTCACAACTAGAAACTCCGCAACTAGAGACTCCACAACTAGAAACTTCACAACTTGAAACTCCTCAAATAGAAACTCCACAACCAGAAACTCCACAACTAGAAACTCCGCAACTAGAAACTCCGCAACTAGAGACTCCACAACTAGAAACCCCACAACTAGAAACTCCACAACTTCAAACTCTATTAAAACAGACTCGGCAACTAGAAATTCCATATCTAGAAACTCCACAACTAGAAACTGCAAAACTAGAGACTTCACAACTACAAACTCAACAACTAGAAACTCCACAACTAAAAACTCCACAACTGGAAACTCCACAACTTGAGACTCCGCAACTTGAAAATTCACAACTAGAAACTCCGCTATTAAAAACTCCGCAACTAGAAACTCCGCAACTAAAAACTCCACAACTTAAAACTCCACAACTAGATACTCCACAACTGGAAACTCCACAACTAGATACTTCACAACGGGAAACTCAACAACTAGATACTCCACAACTGGAAACTCCACAACTAGAAACTCCACAACTAGAGACTCCACAACTCGAAACTCCACAACTAGAAACTCCACGACTAGAAACTGCACAACCAGAAACTCCGCAACTCCACAACTAGAAACTCCACAACTGGAAACTCCACAACTAGATACTCTGCAACTAGAAACTCCACAACTAGAGACTCCACAACTTGAAACTCCACAACTTTAAGCTCCACAACTTGAGACTCCACAACTAGAAACTGCGCAACTTGAAACTCCGCAGCTTGAGACTCCGCAACTGGAAATTCCACAACTATGGACTCCGCCACTAGAAACTCCACAGCTAGAAACTCCACAACTGGAAACTCCACTACAAGATACTCCACAACTGGAAACTCGGCAACTAGAAACTCTACGACTAGTGGCTCCACAACTTGAAACTCCACAACTAGAAACTCCACAACTCGAAACTCCACTACTAGATACTCCACAACTGGAAACTCGACAACTAGAAACTCCACATCTAGAGACTCCACAACTTGAAACTCCACAACTAGAGACTCTGCAACTAGAAACTCAACAACTAGAGACTGCGCAACTCAACAACTATAAACTCCACAACTGGAAAATCCAACACTAGATACTCCACAACTAGAAAATATACAACTAGAAACTCCACAACTATAGACTCCCCAACTTGAAACTCCACAAGTGTAAACTTCACAACTTGAGACTCCACAACTAGAAACTCCACAACTGAAAACTCCCCAACTAGAAACTCCGCAACTAGAAACTCCGCAACAGGAGACTCTACAACTTGAAACTCCACAACTAGAAACTCCAAAACGAGAAACTCCACAACTAGAAACTCCACAACTAGAAACTCCGCAACTTGAAACTCCACAACTAGAAACTCCACAACCAGGAACTCCACAACTAGAAACTCCGCAACTAGAAACTCCACAAATAGAGACTTGGCAACTAGAAACTCTGCAGCTAGAAACTTCACAACTCGAAACTCCACTACTAGATACTCCACAACTGGAAACTCGACAACTAGAAACTCAACAACTAGAGACTCTGCAACTCAACAATTAGAATTTCCACAACTGAAAAATTCGCAACTAGAAACTCCACAACTAGGGACTCCACAACTGGAAACTCCACTACTAGATACTCCACAACTGAAAACTCGGCAACTAGAAACTCCACAACTAGAGACTCCACAACTCGGAACTCCACAACTAGAAACTCCACAACTAGAAACTCCACAACTATAGACTCCACAACTTGAAACTCCACAAGTTTAAACTCCACAACTTGAGACACCACAAGTAGAAACTCCACAACTAGAAACTCCACAACTGGAAACTCCTCAACTAGAAACTCCGCAACTAGAAACTCCGCAACAGGAGACTCTAACACTAGAAACTCCACAACTAGAAACTTCAAAACTAGAAACTCCACAACTAGAAACTTCACAACTAGAAACTCCGCAACTAGAGACTCCACAACTAGAAACTCCACAACTTGAAACTCCACAACTAGAAACTCCACAACCAGGAACTCCACAACTAGAAACTCCGCAACTAGAAACTCCACAAATAGAGACTTGGCAACTAGAAATTTCATATCTAGAAACTCCACAACGAGAAACTGTAAAACTAGACTTCACAACTAGAAACTCCACAACTAGAGACTCCACAACTCGGAACTCCACAACTAGAAACTCCACAACTAGAAACTCCACAACTGGAAACTCCACAACTAGATACTCCGCAACTAGAAACTCCACAACTAGAGACTCCACAACTTGAAACTCCACAACTAGAAACTCCACAACTAGAAACTCTGCAACTAGAGACTCCACAACTAGAAACTCCACAACTAGAAACTCCGCAACTAGAAACTCCACAACTAGAAACTCCACAACTAGAAACTCCACAACTAGAGATTCCGCAACTAGAAACTCCACAACCAGAGACTCCGCAACTAGAAACTCCGCAGCTAGAAACTTCACAACTCGAAACTCCACTACTAGATACTCCACAACTGGAAACTCGACAACTAGAAACTCCACATCTAGAGACTCCACAACTTGAAACTCCACAACTAGAGACTCTGCAACTAGAAACTCAACAACTAGAGACTCTGCAACTCAACAATTAGAATTTCCACAACTGGAAAATCCGCAACTAGAAACTCCACAACCAGGGACTCCACAACTGGAAACTCCACAACTAGAAACTCTACAACTTGAAACTCCTCAACTAGAAACTCCACAACCAGAAACTCCACAACTAGAAACTCCGCAACTAGAAACTCCGCAACTAGAGACTCCACAACTAGAAACTCCACAACTAGAAACTCCACAACTACAAACTCCACAAATACAGACTCGGCAACTAGAAATTCCATATCTAGAAACTCCACAACTAGTAACTGCAAAACTAGAGACTTCACAACTAGAAACTCCACAACTAGAAACTCCACAACTAAAAACTCCACAACTGGAAACTCCACAACTTGAGACTCCGCAACTTGAAAATTCACAACTAGAAACTCCGCTATTAAAAACTCCGCAACTAGAAACTCCGCAACTAAAAACTCCACAACTTAAAACTCCACAACTAGATACTCCACAACTGGAAACTCCACAACTAGATACTTCACAACGGGAAACTCAACAACTAGATACTCCACAACTGGAAACTCCACAACTAGAAACTCCACAACTAGAGACTCCACAACTCGAAACTCCACAACTAGAAACTCCACGACTAGAAACTGCACAACCAGAAACTCCGCAACTCCACAACTAGAAACTCCACAACTGGAAACTCCACAACTAGATACTCTGCAACTAGAAACTCCACAACTAGAGACTCCACAACTTGAAACTCCACAACTTTAAGCTCCACAACTTGAGACTCCACAACTAGAAACTGCGCAACTTGAAACTCCGCAGCTTGAGACTCCGCAACTGGAAATTCCACAACTATGGTTTCCGCCACTGGAAACTCCACAGCTAGAAACTCCACAACTGGAAACTCCACTACAAGATACTCCACAACTGGAAGCTCGGCAACTAGAAACTCTACGACTAGTGACTCCACAACTTGAAACTCCACAACTAGAAACTCCACAACTCGAAACTCCACTACTAGATACTCCACAACTGGAAACTCGACAACTAGAAACTCCACATCTAGAGACTCCACAACTTGAAACTCCACAACTAGAGACTCTGCAACTAGAAACTCAACAACTAGAGACTGCGCAACTCAACAACTATAAACTCCACAACTGGAAAATCCACAACTAGATACTCCACAACTAGAAAATATACAACTAGAAACTCCACAACTATAGACTCCCCAACTTGAAACTCCACAAGTGTAAACTTCACAACTTGAGACTCCACAACTAGAAACTCCACAACTGAAAACTCCCCAACTAGAAACTCCGCAACTAGAAACTCCGCAACAGGAGACTCTACAACTAGAAACTCCACAACTAGAAACTCCAAAACGAGAAACTCCACAACTAGAAACTCCACAAGTTTAAAGTCCACAAGTTGAGACTCCACAACTAGAAACTCTACAACTTGAAACTCCTCAACTAGAAACTCCACAACCAGAAACTCCACAACTAGAAACTCCGCAACTAGAAACTCCGCAACTAGAGACTCCACAACTAGAAACTCCACAACTAGAAACTTCACAACTACAAACTCCACAAATACAGACTCGGCAACTAGAAATTTCATATCTAGAAACTCCACAACTAGTAACTGCAAAACTAGAGACTTCACAACTAGAAACTCAACAACTAGAAACTCCACAACTAAAAACTCCACAACTGGAAACTCCACAACTTGAGACTCCGCAACTTGAAACTTCACAACTAGAAACTCCGCTATTAAAAACTCCGCAACTAGAAACTCCGCAACTAGAAACTTCACAACTTAAAACTCCACAACTAGATACTCCACAACTGGAAACTCCACAACTAGATACTTCACAACTGGAAACTCCACAACTAGATACTCCACAACTGGAAACTCCACAACTAGAGACTCCACAACTCGAAACTCCACAACTAGAAACTCCACAACTAAAAACTTCACAACCAGAGACTCCACAGCTTCACAACTAGAAACTCCACAACTGGAAACTCCACAACTAGATACTCTTCAACTAGAAACTCCACAACTAGAGACTCCACAACTTGAAACTCCACAACTTGAAACTCCACAACTTGAGACTCCACAACTAGAAACTCCACAACTTGAAACTCCGCAGCTTGAGACTCCGCAACTAGAAACTCCACAACTAGGGACTCCGCAACTAGAAACTCCACAACTAGAAACTCCACAACTGGAAACTCCACTAGTAGATACTCCACAACTGGAAACTCGGTAACTAGAAACTCCACAACTTGAAACTCCACAACTAGAGACTCTGCAACTAGAAACTCCACAACCTGAAACTCCACAACTGGAAACTCCACAACTAGAAACTCCACAGCTTGAGACTCCGCAACTTGAAACTCCACAACTTGAAACTTCGCAACTAGAAACTCCGCAACTAGGGACTCCACAACCAGAAACTCCACAACTAGAAACTCCACAACTCGAAACTCCACTACTAGATACTCCACAACTGGAAACTCGACAACTAGAAACTCCACATCTAGAGACTCCACAATTTGAAACTCCACAACTAGAGACTCTGCAACTAGAAACTCAACAACTAGGTACTCCACAACTGAACAACTAGAAACTCCACAACTGGAAAATCCACAACTAGATACTCCACAACTAGAAAATCTACAACTAGAAACTCCACAACTATAGACTCCACAACTTGAAACTCCACAAGTTTAAACTCCACAACTTGAGACTCCACAAGTAGAAACTCCACAACTAGAAACTCCACAACTGGAAACTCCCCAACTAGAAACTCCGCAACTAGAAACTCCGCAACAGGAGACTCTAACACTAGAAACTCCACAACTAGAAACTTCAAAACTAGAAACTCCACAACTAGAAACTTCACAACTAGAAACTCCGCAACTAGAGACTCCACAACTAGAAACTCCACAACTTGAAACTCCACAGCTAGAAACTCCACAACCAGAAACTCCACAACTAGAAACTCCGCAACTAGAAACTCCACAAATAGAGACTCGGCAACTAGAAATTTCATATCTAGAAACTCCACAACGAGAAACTGTAAAACTAGACTTCACAACTAGAAACTCAACAACTAGAAACTCCACAACTAAAAACTCCACAACTGGAAACTCCACAACTTGAGACTCCGCAACTTGAAACTCAACAACAATAAACTCCGCTATTAAAAACTCCGCAACTAGAAACTCCGCAACTAGAAACTCCACAACTTGAAACTCCACAACTAGATACTCCACAACTGGAAACTCCACAACTAGATACTTCACAAATGGAAACTCCACAACTAGATACTCCACAACTGGAAACTCCACAACTAGAAACTCCATAACTAGAGACTCCACAACTGGAAACTCCACAACTAGAAACTCCACAACTAGAAACTCCACAACTGGAAACTCCACAACTAGATACTCCGCAACTAGAAACTCCACAACTAGAGACTCCACAACTTGAAACTCCACAACTAGAAACTCCACAACTAGAAACTCTGCAACTAGAGACTCCACAACTAGAAACTCCACAACTAGAAACTCGGCAACTAGAAACTCCACAACTAGAAACTCCACAACTAGAAACTCCACAACTAGAAACTCCACAACTAGAGATTCCGCAACTAGAAACTCCACAACCAGAGACTCCGCAACTAGAAACTCCGCAGCTAGAAACACCACAAATAGAAACTCCGCAACTAGAAACTCCGCAGCTAGAAACTACACAACTAGAGACTCCACAAATAGAAACTCCACAACTAGAAACTCCACAACTGGAAACTCCCCAACTAGAAACTCCGCAACTAAAAACTCCGCAACAGGAGACTCTACAACTAGAAACTCCACGACTAGAAACTCCAAAACTAGAAACTCCACAACTCGAAACTCCACAACTGGAAACTCCACAACTAGACACTCCACAACTAAAAACTCTTCAACTTGAAACTCCTCAACTAGAAACTCCACAACCAGAAACTTCACAACTAGAAACTCCGCAACAGGAGACTCTACAACTAGAAACTCCACAACTAGAAACTCCAAAACGAGAAACTCCACAACTAAAAACTCCACAAGTTTAAAGTCCACAACTTGAGACTCCACAACTAGAAACTCCACAACTTGAAACTCCTCAACTAGAAACTCCACAACCAGAAACTCCCCAACTAGAAACTCCGCAACTAGAAACTCCGCAACTAGAGACTCCACAACTAGAAACTCCACAACTAGAAACTCCACAACTACAAACTCCACAAATACAGACTCGGCAACTAGAAATTCCATATCTAGAAACTCCACAACTAGTAACTGCAAAACTAGAGACTTCACAACTAGAAACTCAACAACTAGAAACTCTACAACTAAAAACTCCACAACTGGAAATTCCACAACTTGAGACTCCGCAACTTGAAACTTCACATCTAGAAACTCCGCTATTAAAAACTCCGCAACTAGAAACTCCGCAACTAAAAACTTCACAACTTAAAACTAGACAACTAGATACTCCACAACTGGAAACTCCACAACTAGATACTTCACAACTGGAAACTCCACAACTAGATACTCCACAACTGGAAACTCCACAACTAGAGACTCCACAACTCGAAACTCCACAACTAGAAACTCCACAACTAAAAACTTCACAACCAGAGACTCCACAGCTTCACAACTAGAAACTCCACAACTGGAAACTCCACAACTAGATACTCTGCAACTAGAAACTCCACAACTAGAGACTCCACAACTTGAAACTCCACAACTTGAAACTCCACAACTTGAGACTCCACAACTAGAAACTCCACAACTTGAAACTCCGCAGCTTGAGACTCCGCAACTAGAAACTCCACAACTAGGGACTCCGCAACTAGAAACTCCACAACTAGAAACTCCACAACTGGAAACTCCACTACTAGATACTCCACAACTGGAAACTCGGCAACTAGAAACTCCACAACTAGAGACTCCACAACTTGAAACTCCACAACTAGAGACTCTGCAACTAGAAACTCCACAACTTGAAACTCCACAACTGGAAACTCCACAACTAGAAACTCCACAGCTTGAGACTCCGCAACTTGAAACTCCACAACTTGAAACTTCGCAACTAGAAACTCCGCAACTAGGGACTCCACAACTAGAAGCTCCACAACTAGAAACTCCACAACTCGAAACTCCACTACTAGATACTCCACAACTGGAAACTCGACAACTAGAAACTCCACATCTAGAGACTCCACAATTTGAAACTCCACAACTAGAGACTCTGCAACTAGAAACTCAACAACTAGGTACTCCACAACTGAACAACTAGAAACTCCACAACTGGAAAATCCACAACTAGATACTCCACAACTAGAAAATCTACAACTAGAAACTCCACAACTATAGACTCCACAACTAGAAACTCCACAACTAGAAACTTCACAACTAGAAACTCCGCAACTAGAGACTCCACAACTAGAAACTCCACAACTTGAAACTCCACAACTAGAAACTCCACAACCAGAAACTCCACAACTAGAAACTCCGCAACTAGAAACTCCACAAATAGAGACTCGGCAACTAGAAATTTCATATCTAGAAACTCCACAACGAGAAACTGTAAAACTAGACTTCACAACTAGAAACTCAACAACTAGAAACTCCACAACTAAAAACTCCACAACTGGAAACTCCACAACTTGAGACTTCGCAACTTGAAACTCCACAACAATAAACTCCGCTATTAAAAACTCCGCAACTAGAAACTCCGCAACTAGAAACTCCACAACTTGAAACTCCACAACTAGATACTCCACAACTGGAAACTCCACAACTAGATACTTCACAAATGGAAACTCCACAACTAGATACTCCACAACTGGAAACTCCACAACTAGAAACTCCACAACTAGAGACTCCACAACTCGGAACTCCACAACTAGAAACTCCACAACTAGAAACTCCACAACTGGAAACTCCACAACTAGATACTCCGCAACTAGAAACTCCACAACTAGAGACTCCACAACTTGAAACTCCACAACTAGAAACTCCACAACTAGAAACTCTGCAACTAGAGACTCCACAACTAGAAACTCCACAACTAGAAACTCCGCAACTAGAAACTCCACCACTAGAAACTCCACAACTAGAAACTCCACAACTAGAAACTCCACAACCAGAGACTCCGCAACTAGAAACTCCGCAGCTAGAAACTCCACAAATAGAAACTCCGCAACTAGAAACTCCGCAGCTAGAAACTACACAACTAGAGACTCCACAACTAGAAACTCCACAACTAAAAACTCCAAAACTAGAAACTCCACAACTCGAAACTCCACAACTGGAAACTCCACTACTAGACACTCCACAACTAAAAACTCTTCAACTTGAAACTCCTCAACTAGAAACTCCACAACCAGAAACTTCACAACTAGAAACTCCGCAACAAGAGACTCTACAACTAGAAACTCCACAACTAGAAACTCCAAAACGAGAAACTCCACAACTAGAAACTCCACAAGTTTAAAGTCCACAACTTGAGACTCCACAACTAGAAACTCCACAACCAGAAACTCCACAACTAGAAACTCCGCAACTAGAAACTCCGCAACTAGAGACTCCACAACTAGAAACTCCACAACTAGAAACTCCACAACTACAAACTCCACAAATACAGACTCGGCAACTAGAAATTCCATATCTAGAAACTCCACAACTAGTAACTGCAAAACTAGAGACTTCACAACTAGAAACTCAACAACTAGAAACTCCACAACTAAAAACTCCACAACTGGAAACTCCACAACTTGAGACTCCGCAACTTGAAACTTCACATCTAGAAACTCCGCTATTAAAAACTCCGCAACTAGAAACTCCGCAACTAGAAACTTCACAACTTAAAACTCCACAACTAGATACTCCACAACTGGAAACTCCACAACTAGATACTTCACAACTGGAAACTCCACAACTAGATACTCCACAACTGGAAACTCCACAACTAGAGACTCCACAACTCGAAACTCCACAACTAGAAACTCCACAACTAAAAACTCCACAACGAGAGACTCCACAGCTTCACAACTAGAAACTCCACAACTGGAAACTCCACAACTAGATACTCTGCAACTAGAAACTCCACAACTATACACTCCACAAGTTGAAACTCCACAACTTGAAACTCCACAACTTGAGACTCCACAACTAGAAACTCCACAACTTGAAACTCCGCAGCTTGAGACTCCGCAACTAGAAACTCCACAACTAGGGACTCCGCAACTAGAAACTCCACAACTAGAAACTCCACAACTCGAAACTCCACTACTAGATACTCCACAACTGGAAACTCGACAACTAGAAACTCCACATCTAGAGACTCCACAATTTGAAACTCCACAACTAGAGACTCTGCAACTAGAAACTCAACAACTAGATACTCCACAACTGAACAACTAGAAACTCCACAACGGGAAAATCCACAACTAGATACTCCACAACTGGAAACTCCCCAACTAGAAACTCCGGAACTAGAAACTCCGCAACAGGAGACTCTAACACTAGAAACTCCACAACTAGAAACTTCAAAACTAGAAACTCCACAACTAGAAACTTCACAACTAAAAACTCCGCAACTAGAGACTCCACAACTAGAAACTCCACAACTTGAAACTCCACAACTAGAAACTTCACAACCAGAAACTCCACAACTAGAAACTCCGCAACTAGAAACTCCACAAATAGAGACTCGGCAACTAGAAATTTCATATCTAGAAACTCCACAACGAGAAACTGTAAAACTAGACTTCACAACTAGAAACTCAACAACTAGAAACTCCACAACTAGAAACTCCACAACTAGAGACTCCACAACTTGAAACTCCACAACTTTAAGCTCCACAACTTGAGACTCCACAACTAGAAACTGCGCAACTTGAAACTCCGCAGCTTGAGACTCCGCAACTGGAAATTCCACAACTATGGACTCCGCCACTAGAAACTCCACAGCTAGAAACTCCACAACTGGAAACTCCACTACAAGATACTCCACAACTGGAAACTCGGCAACTAGAAACTCTACGACTAGTGGCTCCACAACTTGAAACTCCACAACTAGAAACTCCACAACTCGAAACTCCACTACTAGATACTCCACAACTGGAAACTCGACAACTAGAAACTCCACATCTAGAGACTCCACAACTTGAAACTCCACAACTAGAGACTCTGCAACTAGAAACTCAACAACTAGAGACTGCGCAACTCAACAACTATAAACTCCACAACTGGAAAATCCACAACTAGATACTCCACAACTAGAAAATATACAACTAGAAACTCCACAACTATAGACTCCCCAACTTGAAACTCCACAAGTGTAAACTTCACAACTTGAGACTCCACAACTAGAAACTCCACAACTGAAAACTCCCCAACTAGAAACTCCGCAACTAGAAACTCCGCAACAGGAGACTCTACAACTAGAAACTCCACAACTAGAAACTCCAAAACGAGAAACTCCACAACTAGAAACTCCACAACTAGAAACTCCGCAACTAGAGACTCCACAACTAGAAACTCCACAACTTGAAACTCCACAACTAGAAACTCCACAACCAGGAACTCCACAACTAGAAACTCCGCAACTAGAAACTCTACAAATAGAGACTTGGCAACTAGAAACTCCGCAGCTAGAAACTTCACAACTCGAAACTCCACTACTAGATACTCCACAACTGGAAACTCGACAACTAGAAACTCCACATCTAGAGACTCCACAACTTGAAACTCCGCAACTAGAGACTCTGCAGCTAGAAACTCAACAACTAGAGACTCTGCAACTCAACAATAAGAATTTCCACAACTGGAAAATCCGCAACTAGAAACTCCACAACTAGGGACTCCACAACTGGAAACTCCACTACTAGATACTCCACAACTGAAAACTCGGCAACTAGAAACTCCACAACTAGAGACTCCACAACTCGGAACTCCACAACTAGAAACTCCACAACTAGAAACTCCACAACTATAGACTCCACAACTTGAAACTCCACAAGTTTAAACTCCACAACTTGAGACACCACAAGTAGAAACTCCACAACTAGAAACTACACAACTGGAAACTCCCCAACTAGAAACTCCGCAACTAGAAACTCCGCAACAGGAGACTCTAACACTAGAAACTCCACAACTAGAAACTTCAAAACTAGAAACTCCACAACTAGAAACTTCACAACTAGAAACTCCGCAACTAGAGACTCCACAACTAGAAACTCCACAACTTGAAACTCCACAACTAGAAACTCCACAACCAGGAACTCCACAACTAGAAACTCCGCAACTAGAAACTCCACAAATAGAGACTTGGCAACTAGAAATTTCATATCTAGAAACTCCACAACGAGAAACTGTAAAACTAGACTTCACAACTATAAACTCAACAACTAGAAACTCCACAACTAAAAACTTCACAACTGGAAACTCCACAACTTGAGACTTCGCAACTTGAAACTCCACAACAATAAACTCCGCTATTAAAAACTCCGCAACTAGAAACTCCGCAACTAGAAACTCCACAACTTGAAACTCCACAACTAGATACTCCACAACTGGAAACTCCACAACTAGATACTTCACAAATGGAAACTCCACAACTAGATACTCCACAACTGGAAACTCCACAACTAGAAACTCCACAACTAGAGACTCCACAACTCGGAACTCCACAACTAGAAACTCCACAACTAGAAACTCCACAACTGGAAACTCCACAACTAGATACTCCGCAACTAGAAACTCCACAACTAGAGACTCCACAACTTGAAACTCCACAACTAGAAACTCCACAACTAGAAACTCTGCAACTAGAGACTCCACAACTAGAAACTCCACAACTAGAAACTCCGCAACTAGAAACTCCACAACTAGAAACTCCACAACTAGAAACTCCACAACTAGAGATTCCGCAACTAGAAACTCCACAACCAGAGACTCCGCAACTAGAAACTCCGCAGCTAGAAACTTCACAACTCGAAACTCCACTACTAGATACTCCACAACTGGAAACTCGACAACTAGAAACTCCACATCTAGAGACTCCACAACTTGAAACTCAACAACTAGAGACTCTGCAACTAGAAACTCAACAACTAGAGACTCTGCAACTCAACAATTAGAATTTCCACAACTGGAAAATCCGCAACTAGAAACTCCACAACTAGGGACTCCACAACTGGAAACTCCACTACTAGATACTCCACAACTGAAAACTCGGCAACTAGAAACTCCACAACTAGAGACTCCACAACTCGGAACTCCACAACTAGAAACTCCACAACTAGAAACTCCACAACTGGAAACTCCACAACTAGATACTCCGCAACTAGAAACTCCACAACTAGAGACTCCACAACTTGAAACTCCACAACTAGAAACTCCACAACTAGAAACTCCCCAGCTTGAGACTCCGCAACTTGAAACTCCACAACTAGAAACTCCGCAACTAGAAACTCCACAACAAGGGACTCCACAACTAGAAACTCCACAACTAGAAACTTCACAACTCGAAACTCCACTACTAGATACTCCACAACTGGAAACTCGACAACTAGAAACTCCACATCTAGAGACTCCACAACTTGAAACTCCACAACTAGAGACTCTGCAACTAGAAACTCAACAACTAGAGACTCTGCAACTCAACAATTAGAAACTCCACAACTGGAAAATCCACAACTAGATACTCCACAACTAGAAAATCTACAACTAGAAACTCCACAACTATAGACTCCACAACTTGAAACTCCACAAGTTTAAACTCCACAACTTGAGACTCCACAACTAGAAACTCCACAACTAGAAACTCCACAACTGGGAACTCCCCAACTAGAAACTCCACAACTAGAAACTCCGCAACAGGAGACTCTACAACTAGAAACTCCACAACTAGAAACTCGAAAACTAGAAACTCCACAACTAGAAACTTCACAACTAGAAACTCCGCAACTAGAGACTCCACAACTAGAAACTTCACAACTTGAAACTCCTCAAATAGAAACTCCACAACCAGAAACTCCACAACTAGAAACTCCGCAACTAGAAACTCCGCAACTAGAGACTCCACAACTAGAAACCCCACAACTAGAAACTCCACAACTTCAAACTCTATTAAAACAGACTCGGCAACTAGAAATTCCATATCTAGAAACTCCACAACTAGAAACTGCAAAACTAGAG
This sequence comes from Rhipicephalus microplus, assembly GCF_043290135.1. NCBI lineage: Eukaryota > Metazoa > Arthropoda > Arachnida > Ixodida > Ixodidae > Rhipicephalus > Rhipicephalus microplus. The sequence goes on along the minus strand of NW_027464642.1, from coordinate 1,341,948 downwards.
ACTTCACAACTAGAAACTCAACAACTAGAAACTCCACAACTAAAAACTCCACAACTGGAAACTCCACAACTTGAGACTCCGCAACTTGAAAATTCACAACTAGAAACTCCGCTATTAAAAACTCCGCAACTAGAAACTCCACAACTAAAAACTCCACAACTTAAAACTCCACAACTAGATACTCCACAACTGGAAACTCCACAACTAGATACTTCACAACGGGAAACTCAACAACTAGATACTCCACAACTGGAAACTCCACAACTAGAAACTCCACAACTAGAGACTCCACAACTAGAAACTCCACAACTAGAAACTCCACGACTAGAAACTGCACAACCAGAAACTCCGCAACTCCACAACTAGAAACTCCACAACTGGAAACTCCACAACTAGATACTCTGCAACTAGAAACTCCACAAGTAGAGACTCCACAACTTGAAACTCCACAACTTTAAGCTCCACAACTTGAGACTCCACAACTAGAAACTGCGCAACTTGAAACTCCGCAGCTTGAGACTCCGCAACTGGAAATTCCACAACTATGGACTCCGCCACTAGAAACTCCACAGCTAGAAACTCCACAACTGGAAACTCCACTACAAGATACTCCACAACTGGAAACTCGGCAACTAGAAACTCTACGACTAGTGACTCCACAACTTGAAACTCCGCAACTAGAAACTCCACAAATAGAGACTCGGCAACTAGAAATTTCATATCTAGAAACTCCACAACGAGAAACTGTAAAACTAGACTTCACAACTAGAAACTCAACAACTAGAAACTCCACAACTAAAAACTCCACAACTGGAAACTCCACAACTTGAGACTTCGCAACTTGAAACTCCACAACAATAAACTCCGCTATTAAAAACTCCGCAACTAGAAACTCCGCAACTAGAAACTCCACAACTTGAAACTCCACAACTAGATACTCCACAACTGGAAACTCCACAACTAGATACTTCACAAATGGAAACTCCACAACTAGATACTCCACAACTGGAAACTCCACAACTAGAAACTCCACAACTAGAGACTCCACAACTCGGAACTCCACAACTAGAAACTCCACAACTAGAAACTCCACAACTGGAAACTCCACAACTAGATACTCCGCAACTAGAAACTCCACAACTAGAGACTCCACAACTTGAAACTCCACAACTAGAAACTCCACAACTAGAAACTCTGCAACTAGAGACTCCACAACTAGAAACTCCACAACTAGAAACTCCGCAACTAGAAACTCCACCACTAGAAACTCCACAACTAGAAACTCCACAACTAGAAACTCCACAACCAGAGACTCCGCAACTAGAAACTCCGCAGCTAGAAACTCCACAAATAGAAACTCCGCAACTAGAAACTCCGCAGCTAGAAACTACACAACTAGAGACTCCACAACTAGAAACTCCACAACTAAAAACTCCAAAACTAGAAACTCCACAACTCGAAACTCCACAACTGGAAACTCCACAACTAGACACTCCACAACTAAAAACTCTTCAACTTGAAACTCCTCAACTAGAAACTCCACAACCAGAAACTTCACAACTAGAAACTCCGCAACAAGAGACTCTACAACTAGAAACTCCACAACTAGAAACTCCAAAACGAGAAACTCCACAACTAGAAACTCCACAAGTTTAAAGTCCACAACTTGAGACTCCACAACTAGAAACTCCACAACCAGAAACTCCACAACTAGAAACTCCGCAACTAGAAACTCCGCAACTAGAGACTCCACAACTAGAAACTCCACAACTAGAAACTCCACAACTACAAACTCCACAAATACAGACTCGGCAACTAGAAATTCCATATCTAGAAACTCCACAACTAGTAACTGCAAAACTAGAGACTTCACAACTAGAAACTCAACAACTAGAAACTCCACAACTAAAAACTCCACAACTGGAAACTCCACAACTTGAGACTCCGCAACTTGAAACTTCACATCTAGAAACTCCGCTATTAAAAACTCCGCAACTAGAAACTCCGCAACTAGAAACTTCACAACTTAAAACTCCACAACTAGATACTCCACAACTGGAAACTCCACAACTAGATACTTCACAACTGGAAACTCCACAACTAGATACTCCACAACTGGAAACTCCACAACTAGAGACTCCACAACTCGAAACTCCACAACTAGAAACTCCACAACTAAAAACTCCACAACGAGAGACTCCACAGCTTCACAACTAGAAACTCCACAACTGGAAACTCCACAACTAGATACTCTGCAACTAGAAACTCCAAAACTATACACTCCACAAGTTGAAACTCCACAACTTGAAACTCCACAACTTGAGACTCCACAACTAGAAACTCCACAACTTGAAACTCCGCAGCTTGAGACTCCGCAACTAGAAACTCCACAACTAGGGACTCCGCAACTAGAAACTCCACAACTAGAAACTCCACAACTCGAAACTCCACTACTAGATACTCCACAACTGGAAACTCGACAACTAGAAACTCCACATCTAGAGACTCCACAATTTGAAACTCCACAACTAGAGACTCTGCAACTAGAAACTCAACAACTAGATACTCCACAACTGAACAACTAGAAACTCCACAACGGGAAAATCCACAACTAGATACTCCACAACTGGAAACTCCCCAACTAGAAACTCCGGAACTAGAAACTCCGCAACAGGAGACTCTAACACTAGAAACTCCACAACTAGAAACTTCAAAACTATAAACTCCACAACTAGAAACTTCACAACTAAAAACTCCGCAACTAGAGACTCCACAACTAGAAACTCCACAACTTGAAACTCCACAACTAGAAACTTCACAACCAGAAACTCCACAACTAGAAACTCCGCAACTAGAAACTCCACAAATAGAGACTCGGCAACTAGAAATTTCATATCTAGAAACTCCACAACGAGAAACTGTAAAACTAGACTTCACAACTAGAAACTCAACAACTAGAAACTCCACAACTAGAAACTCCACAACTAGAGACTCCACAACTTGAAACTCCACAACTTTAAGCTCCACAACTTGAGACTCCACAACTAGAAACTGCGCAACTTGAAACTCCGCAGCTTGAGACTCCGCAACTGGAAATTCCACAACTATGGACTCCGCCACTAGAAACTCCACAGCTAGAAACTCCACAACTGGAAACTCCACTACAAGATACTCCACAACTGGAAACTCGGCAACTAGAAACTCTACGACTAGTGGCTCCACAACTTGAAACTCCACAACTAGAAACTCCACAACTCGAAACTCCACTACTAGATACTCCACAACTGGAAACTCGACAACTAGAAACTCCACATCTAGAGACTCCACAACTTGAAACTCCACAACTAGAGACTCTGCAACTAGAAACTCAACAACTAGAGACTGCGCAACTCAACAACTATAAACTCCACAACTGGAAAATCCACAACTAGATACTCCACAACTAGAAAATATACAACTAGAAACTCCACAACTATAGACTCCCCAACTTGAAACTCCACAAGTGTAAACTTCACAACTTGAGACTCCACAACTAGAAACTCCACAACTGAAAACTCCCCAACTAGAAACTCCGCAACTAGAAACTCCGCAACAGGAGACTCTACAACTAGAAACTCCACAACTAGAAACTCCAAAACGAGAAACTCCACAACTAGAAACTCCACAACTAGAAACTCCGCAACTAGAGACTCCACAACTAGAAACTCCACAACTTGAAACTCCGCAACTAGAAACTCTACAAATAGAGACTTGGCAACTAGAAACTCCGCAGCTAGAAACTTCACAACTCGAAACTCCACTACTAGATACTCCACAACTGGAAACTCGACAACTAGAAACTCCACATCTAGAGACTCCACAACTTGAAACTCCGCAACTAGAGACTCTGCAGCTAGAAACTCAACAACTAGAGACTCTGCAACTCAACAATAAGAATTTCCACAACTGGAAAATCCGCAACTAGAAACTCCACAACTAGGGACTCCACAACTGGAAACTCCACTACTAGATACTCCACAACTGAAAACTCGGCAACTAGAAACTCCACAACTAGAGACTCCACAACTCGGAACTCCACAACTAGAAACTCCACAACTAGAAACTCCACAACTATAGACTCCACAACTTGAAACTCCACAAGTTTAAACTCCACAACTTGAGACACCACAAGTAGAAACTCCACAACTAGAAACTACACAACTGGAAACTCCCCAACTAGAAACTCCGCAACTAGAAACTCCGCAACAGGAGACTCTAACACTAGAAACTCCACAACTAGAAACTTCAAAACTAGAAACTCCACAACTAGAAACTTCACAACTAGAAACTCCGCAACTAGAGACTCCACAACTAGAAACTCCACAACTTGAAACTCCACAACTAGAAACTCCACAACCAGGAACTCCACAACTAGAAACTCCGCAACTAGAAACTCCACAAATAGAGACTTGGCAACTAGAAATTTCATATCTAGAAACTCCACAACGAGAAACTGTAAAACTAGACTTCACAACTATAAACTCAACAACTAGAAACTCCACAACTAAAAACTTCACAACTGGAAACTCCACAACTTGAGACTTCGCAACTTGAAACTCCACAACAATAAACTCCGCTATTAAAAACTCCGCAACTAGAAACTCCGCAACTAGAAACTCCACAACTTGAAACTCCACAACTAGATACTCCACAACTGGAAACTCCACAACTAGATACTTCACAAATGGAAACTCCACAACTAGATACTCCACAACTGGAAACTCCACAACTAGAAACTCCACAACTAGAGACTCCACAACTCGGAACTCCACAACTAGAAACTCCACAACTAGAAACTCCACAACTGGAAACTCCACAACTAGATACTCCGCAACTAGAAACTCCACAACTAGAGACTCCACAACTTGAAACTCCACAACTAGAAACTCCACAACTAGAAACTCTGCAACTAGAGACTCCACAACTAGAAACTCCACAACTAGAAACTCCGCAACTAGAAACTCCACAACTAGAAACTCCACAACTAGAAACTCCACAACTAGAGATTCCGCAACTAGAAACTCCACAACCAGAGACTCCGCAACTAGAAACTCCGCAGCTAGAAACTTCACAACTCGAAACTCCACTACTAGATACTCCACAACTGGAAACTCGACAACTAGAAACTCCACATCTAGAGACTCCACAACTTGAAACTCAACAACTAGAGACTCTGCAACTAGAAACTCAACAACTAGAGACTCTGCAACTCAACAATTAGAATTTCCACAACTGGAAAATCCGCAACTAGAAACTCCACAACTAGGGACTCCACAACTGGAAACTCCACTACTAGATACTCCACAACTGAAAACTCGGCAACTAGAAACTCCACAACTAGAGACTCCACAACTCGGAACTCCACAACTAGAAACTCCACAACTAGAAACTCCACAACTGGAAACTCCACAACTAGATACTCCGCAACTAGAAACTCCACAACTAGAGACTCCACAACTTGAAACTCCACAACTAGAAACTCCACAACTAGAAACTCCCCAGCTTGAGACTCCGCAACTTGAAACTCCACAACTAGAAACTCCGCAACTAGAAACTCCACAACAAGGGACTCCACAACTAGAAACTCCACAACTAGAAACTTCACAACTCGAAACTCCACTACTAGATACTCCACAACTGGAAACTCGACAACTAGAAACTCCACATCTAGAGACTCCACAACTTGAAACTCCACAACTAGAGACTCTGCAACTAGAAACTCAACAACTAGAGACTCTGCAACTCAACAATTAGAAACTCCACAACTGGAAAATCCACAACTAGATACTCCACAACTAGAAAATCTACAACTAGAAACTCCACAACTATAGACTCCACAACTTGAAACTCCACAAGTTTAAACTCCACAACTTGAGACTCCACAACTAGAAACTCCACAACTAGAAACTCCACAACTGGGAACTCCCCAACTAGAAACTCCACAACTAGAAACTCCGCAACAGGAGACTCTACAACTAGAAACTCCACAACTAGAAACTCGAAAACTAGAAACTCCACAACTAGAAACTTCACAACTAGAAACTCCGCAACTAGAGACTCCACAACTAGAAACTTCACAACTTGAAACTCCTCAAATAGAAACTCCACAACCAGAAACTCCACAACTAGAAACTCCGCAACTAGAAACTCCGCAACTAGAGACTCCACAACTAGAAACCCCACAACTAGAAACTCCACAACTTCAAACTCTATTAAAACAGACTCGGCAACTAGAAATTCCATATCTAGAAACTCCACAACTAGAAACTGCAAAACTAGAGACTTCACAACTAGAAACTCAACAACTAGAAACTCCACAACTAAAAACTCCACAACTGGAAACTCCACAACTTGAGACTCCGCAACTTGAAAATTCACAACTAGAAACTCCGCTATTAAAAACTCCGCAACTAGAAACTCCGCAACTAAAAACTCCACAACTTAAAACTCCACAACTAGATACTCCACAACTGGAAACTCCACAACTAGATACTTCACAACGGGAAACTCAACAACTAGATACTCCACAACTGGAAACTCCACAACTAGAAACTCCACAACTAGAGACTCCACAACTAGAAACTCCACAACTAGAAACTCCACGACTAGAAACTGCACAACCAGAAACTCCGCAACTCCACAACTAGAAACTCCACAACTGGAAACTCCACAACTAGATACTCTGCAACTAGAAACTCCACAAGTAGAGACTCCACAACTTGAAACTCCACAACTTTAAGCTCCACAACTTGAGACTCCACAACTAGAAACTGCGCAACTTGAAACTCCGCAGCTTGAGACTCCGCAACTGGAAATTCCACAACTATGGACTCCGCCACTAGAAACTCCACAGCTAGAAACTCCACAACTGGAAACTCCACTACAAGATACTCCACAACTGGAAACTCGGCAACTAGAAACTCTACGACTAGTGACTCCACAACTTGAAACTCCACAACTAGAAACTGCACAACTCGAAACTCCACTACTAGATACTCCACAACTGGAAACTCGACAACTAGAAACTCCACATCTAGAGACTCCACAACTTGAAACTCCACAACTAGAGACTCTGCAACTAGAAACTCAACAACTAGAGACTGCGCAACTCAACAACTATAAACTCCACAACTGGAAAATCCACAACTAGATACTCCACAACTAGAAAATATACAACTAGAAACTCCACAACTATAGACTCCCCAACTTGAAACTCCACAAGTGTAAACTTCACAACTTGAGACTCCACAACTAGAAACTCCACAACTGAAAACTCCCCAACTAGAAACTCCGCAACTAGAAACTCCGCAACAGGAGACTCTACAACTAGAAACTCCACAACTAGAAACTCCAAAACGAGAAACTCCACAACTAGAAACTCCACAAGTTTAAAGTCCACAAGTTGAGACTCCACAACTAGAAACTCTACAACTTGAAACTCCTCAACTAGAAACTCCACAACCAGAAACTCCACAACTAGAAACTCCGCAACTAGAAACTCCGCAGCTAGAGACTCCACAACTAGAAACTCCACAACTAGAAACTCCACAACTACAAACTCCACAAATACAGACTCGGCAACTAGAAATTCCATATCTAGAAACTCCACAACTAGTAACTGCAAAACTAGAGACTTCACAACTAGAAACTCAACAACTAGAAACTCCACAACTAAAAACTCCACAACTGGAAACTCCACAACTTGAGACTCCGCAACTTGAAACTTCACAACTAGAAACTCCGCTATTAAAAACTCCGCAACTAGAAACTCCGCAACTAGAAACTTCACAACTTAAAACTCCACAACTAGATACTCCACAACTGGAAACTCCACAACTAGATACTTCACAACTGGAAACTCCACAACTAGATACTCCACAACTGGAAACTCCACAACTAGAGACTCCACAACTCGAAACTCCACAACTAGAAACTCCACAACTAAAAACTTCACAACCAGAGACTCCACAGCTTCACAACTAGAAACTCCACAACTGGAAACTCCACAACTAGATACTCTGCAACTAGAAACTCCACAACTAGAGACTCCACAACTTGAAACTCCACAACTTGAAACTCCACAACTTGAGACTCCACAACTAGAAACTCCACAACTTGAAACTCCGCAGCTTGAGACTCCGCAACCAGAAACTCCACAACTAGGGACTCCACAACTAGAAACTCCACAACTAGAAACTCCACAACTGGAAACTCCACTAGTAGATACTCCACAACTGGAAACTCGGCAACTAGAAACTCCACAACTTGAAACTCCACAACTAGAGACTCTGCAACTAGAAACTCCACAACTTGAAACTCCACAACTGGAAACTCCACAACTAGAAACTCCACAGCTTGAGACTCCGCAACTTGAAACTCCACAACTTGAAACTTCGCAACTAGAAACTCCGCAACTAGGGACTCCACAACTAGAAACTCCACAACTAGAAACTCCACAACTCGAAACTCCACTACTAGATACTCCACAACTGTAAACTCGACAACTAGAAACTCCACATCTAGAGACTCCACAATTTGAAACTCCACAAGTAGAGACTCTGCAACTAGAAACTCAACAACTAGGTACTCCACAACTGAACAACTAGAAACTCCACAACTGGAAAATCCACAACTAGATACTCCACAACTAGAAAATCTACAACTAGAAACTCCACAACTATAGACTCCACAACTTGAAACTCCACAAGTTTAAACTCCACAACTTGAGACTCCACAAGTAGAAACTCCACAACTAGAAACTCCACAACTGGAAACTCCCCAACTAGAAACTCCACAACTAGAAACTCCCCAGCTTGAGACTCCGCAACTTGAAACTCCACAACTAGAAACTCCGCAACTAGAAACTCCACAACAAGGGACTCCACAACTAGAAACTCCACAACTAGAAACTTCACAACTCGAAACTCCACTACTAGATACTCCACAACTGGAAACTCGACAACTAGAAACTCCACATCTAGAGACTCCACAACTTGAAACTCCACAACTAGAGACTCTGCAACTAGAAACTCAACAACTAGAGACTCTGCAACTCAACAATTAGAAACTCCACAACTGGAAAATCCACAACTAGATACTCCACAACTAGAAAATCTACAACTAGAAACTCCACAACTATAGACTCCACAACTTGAAACTCCACAAGTTTAAACTCCACAACTTGAGACTCCACAACTAGAAACTCCACAACTAGAAACTCCACAACTGGGAACTCCCCAACTAGAAACTCCACAACTAGAAACTCCGCAACAGGAGACTCTACAACTAGAAACTCCACAACTAGAAACTCGAAAACTAGAAACTCCACAACTAGAAACTTCACAACTAGAAACTCCGCAACTAGAGACTCCACAACTAGAAACTTCACAACTTGAAACTCCTCAAATAGAAACTCCACAACCAGAAACTCCACAACTAGAAACTCCGCAACTAGAAACTCCGCAACTAGAGACTCCACAACTAGAAACCCCACAACTAGAAACTCCACAACTTCAAACTCTATTAAAACAGACTCGGCAACTAGAAATTCCATATCTAGAAACTCCACAACTAGAAACTGCAAAACTAGAGACTTCACAACTAGAAACTCAACAACTAGAAACTCCACAACTAAAAACTCCACAACTGGAAACTCCACAACTTGAGACTCCGCAACTTGAAAATTCACAACTAGAAACTCCGCTATTAAAAACTCCGCAACTAGAAACTCCGCAACTAAAAACTCCACAACTTAAAACTCCACAACTAGATACTCCACAACTGGAAACTCCACAACTAGATACTTCACAATGGGAAACTCAACAACTAGATACTCCACAACTGGAAACTCCACAACTAGAAACTCCACAACTAGAGACTCCACAACTAGAAACTCCACAACTAGAAACTCCACGACTAGAAACTGCACAACCAGAAACTCCGCAACTCCACAACTAGAAACTCCACAACTGGAAACTCCACAACTAGATACTCTGCAACTAGAAACTCCACAACTAGAGACTCCACAACTTGAAACTCCACAACTTTAAGCTCCACAACTTGAGACTCCACAACTAGAAACTGCGCAACTTGAAACTCCGCAGCTTGAGACTCCGCAACTGGAAATTCCACAACTATGGACTCCGCCACTAGAAACTCCACAGCTAGAAACTCCACAACTGGAAACTCCACTACAAGATACTCCACAACTGGAAACTCGGCAACTAGAAACTCTACGAATAGTGACTCCACAACTTGAAACTCCACAACTAGAAACTCCACAACTCGAAACTCCACTACTAGATACTCCACAACTGGAAACTCGACAACTAGAAACTCCACATCTAGAGACTCCACAACTTGAAACTCCACAACTAGAGACTCTGCAACTAGAAACTCAACAACTAGAGACTGCGCAACTCAACAACTATAAACTCCACAACTGGAAAATCCACAACTAGATACTCCACAACTAGAAAATATACAACTAGAAACTCCACAACTATAGACTCCCCAACTTGAAACTCCACAAGTGTAAACTTCACAACTTGAGACTCCACAACTAGAAACTCCACAACTGAAAACTCCCCAACTAGAAACTCCGCAACTAGAAACTCCGCAACAGGAGACTCTACAACTAGAAACTCCACAACTAGAAACTCCAAAACGAGAAACTCCACAACTAGAAACTCCACAAGTTTAAAGTCCACAAGTTGAGACTCCACAACTAGAAACTCTACAACTTGAAACTCCTCAACTAGAAACTCCACAACCAGAAACTCCACAACTAGAAACTCCGCAACTAGAAACTCCGCAGCTAGAGACTCCACAACTAGAAACTCCACAACTAGAAACTCCACAACTACAAACTCCACAAATACAGACTCGGCAACTAGAAATTCCATATCTAGAAACTCCACAACTAGTAACTGCAAAACTAGAGACTTCACAACTAGAAACTCAACAACTAGAAACTCCACAACTAAAAACTCCACAACTGGAAACTCCACAACTTGAGACTCCGCAACTTGAAACTTCACAACTAGAAACTCCGCTATTAAAAACTCCGCAACTAGAAACTCCGCAACTAGAAACTCCGCAACTAGAAACTTCACAACTTAAAACTCCACAACTAGATACTCCACAACTGGAAACTCCACAACTAGATACTTCACAACTGGAAACTCCACAACTAGATACTCCACAACTGGAAACTCCACAACTAGAGACTCCACAACTCGAAACTCCACAACTAGAAACTCCACAACTAAAAACTTCACAACCAGAGACTCCACAGCTTCACAACTAGAAACTCCACAACTGGAAACTCCACAACTAGATACTCTGCAACTAGAAACTCCACAACTAGAGACTCCACAACTTGAAACTCCACAACTTGAAACTCCACAACTTGAGACTCCACAACTAGAAACTCCACAACTTGAAACTCCGCAGCTTGAGACTCCGCAACCAGAAACTCCACAACTAGGGACTCCGCAACTAGAAACTCCACAACTAGAAACTCCACAACTGGAAACTCCACTAGTAGATACTCCACAACTGGAAACTCGGCAACTAGAAACTCCACAACTTGAAACTCCACAACTAGAGACTCTGCAACTAGAAACTCCACAACTTGAAACTCCACAACTGGAAACTCCACAACTAGAAACTCCACAGCTTGAGACTCCGCAACTTGAAACTCCACAACTTGAAACTTCGCAACTAGAAACTCCGCAACTAGGGACTCCACAACTAGAAACTCCACAACTAGAAACTCCACAACTCGAAACTCCACTACTAGATACTCCACAACTGGAAACTCGACAACTAGAAACTCCACATCTAGAGACTCCACAATTTGAAACTCCACAACTAGAGACTCTGCAACTAGAAACTCAACAACTAGGTACTCCACAACTGAACAACTAGAAACTCCACAACTGGAAAATCCACAACTAGATACTCCACAACTAGAAAATCTACAACTAGAAACTCCACAACTATAGACTCCACAACTTGAAACTCCACAAGTTTAAACTCCACAACTTGAGACTCCACAAGTAGAAACTCCACAACTAGAAACTCCACAACTGGAAACTCCCCAACTAGAAACTCCGCAACTAGAAACTCCGCAACAGGAGACTCTAACACTAGAAACTCCACAACTAGAAACTTCAAAACTAGAAACTCCACAACTAGAAACTTCACAACTAGAAACTCCACAACTTGAGACTCCACAACTAGAAACTGCGCAACTTGAAACTCCGCAGCTTGAGACTCCGCAACTGGAAATTCCACAACTATGGACTCCGCCACTAGAAACTCCACAGCTAGAAACTCCACAACTGGAAACTCCACTACAAGATACTCCACAACTGGAAACTCGGCAACTAGAAACTCTACGACTAGTGGCTCCACAACTTGAAACTCCACAACTAGAAACTCCACAACTCGAAACTCCACTACTAGATACTCCACAACTGGAAACTCGACAACTAGAAACTCCACATCTAGAGACTCCACAACTTGAAACTCCACAACTAGAGACTCTGCAACTAGAAACTCAACAACTAGAGACTGCGCAACTCAACAACTATAAACTCCACAACTGGAAAATCCACAACTAGATACTCCACAACTAGAAAATATACAACTAGAAACTCCACAACTATAGACTCCCCAACTTGAAACTCCACAAGTGTAAACTTCACAACTTGAGACTCCACAACTAGAAACTCCACAACTGAAAACTCCCCAACTAGAAACTCCGCAACTAGAAACTCCGCAACAGGAGACTCTACAACTAGAAACTCCACAACTAGAAACTCCAAAACGAGAAACTCCACAACTAGAAACTCCACAACTAGAAACTCCGCAACTAGAGACTCCACAACTAGAAACTCCACAACTTGAAACTCCGCAACTAGAAACTCTACAAATAGAGACTTGGCAACTAGAAACTCCGCAGCTAGAAACTTCACAACTCGAAACTCCACTACTAGATACTCCACAACTGGAAACTCGACAACTAGAAACTCCACATCTAGAGACTCCACAACTTGAAACTCCGCAACTAGAGACTCTGCAGCTAGAAACTCAACAACTAGAGACTCTGCAACTCAACAATAAGAATTTCCACAACTGGAAAATCCGCAACTAGAAACTCCACAACTAGGGACTCCACAACTGGAAACTCCACTACTAGATACTCCACAACTGAAAACTCGGCAACTAGAAACTCCACAACTAGAGACTCCACAACTCGGAACTCCACAACTAGAAACTCCACAACTAGAAACTCCACAACTATAGACTCCACAACTTGAAACTCCACAAGTTTAAACTCCACAACTTGAGACACCACAAGTAGAAACTCCACAACTAGAAACTACACAACTGGAAACTCCCCAACTAGAAACTCCGCAACTAGAAACTCCGCAACAGGAGACTCTAACACTAGAAACTCCACAACTAGAAACTTCAAAACTAGAAACTCCACAACTAGAAACTTCACAACTAGAAACTCCGCAACTAGAGACTCCACAACTAGAAACTCCACAACTTGAAACTCCACAACTAGAAACTCCACAACCAGGAACTCCACAACTAGAAACTCCGCAACTAGAAACTCCACAAATAGAGACTTGGCAACTAGAAATTTCATATCTAGAAACTCCACAACGAGAAACTGTAAAACTAGACTTCACAACTATAAACTCAACAACTAGAAACTCCACAACTAAAAACTTCACAACTGGAAACTCCACAACTTGAGACTTCGCAACTTGAAACTCCACAACAATAAACTCCGCTATTAAAAACTCCGCAACTAGAAACTCCGCAACTAGAAACTCCACAACTTGAAACTCCACAACTAGATACTCCACAACTGGAAACTCCACAACTAGATACTTCACAAATGGAAACTCCACAACTAGATACTCCACAACTGGAAACTCCACAACTAGAAACTCCACAACTAGAGACTCCACAACTCGGAACTCCACAACTAGAAACTCCACAACTAGAAACTCCACAACTGGAAACTCCACAACTAGATACTCCGCAACTAGAAACTCCACAACTAGAGACTCCACAACTTGAAACTCCACAACTAGAAACTCCACAACTAGAAACTCTGCAACTAGAGACTCCACAACTAGAAACTCCACAACTAGAAACTCCGCAACTAGAAACTCCACAACTAGAAACTCCACAACTAGAAACTCCACAACTAGAGATTCCGCAACTAGAAACTCCACAACCAGAGACTCCGCAACTAGAAACTCCGCAGCTAGAAACTTCACAACTCGAAACTCCACTACTAGATACTCCACAACTGGAAACTCGACAACTAGAAACTCCACATCTAGAGACTCCACAACTTGAAACTCAACAACTAGAGACTCTGCAACTAGAAACTCAACAACTAGAGACTCTGCAACTCAACAATTAGAATTTCCACAACTGGAAAATCCGCAACTAGAAACTCCACAACTAGGGACTCCACAACTGGAAACTCCACTACTAGATACTCCACAACTGAAAACTCGGCAACTAGAAACTCCACAACTAGAGACTCCACAACTCGGAACTCCACAACTAGAAACTCCACAACTAGAAACTCCACAACTGGAAACTCCACAACTAGATACTCCGCAACTAGAAACTCCACAACTAGAGACTCCACAACTTGAAACTCCACAACTAGAAACTCCACAACTAGAAACTCCCCAGCTTGAGACTCCGCAACTTGAAACTCCACAACTAGAAACTCCGCAACTAGAAACTCCACAACAAGGGACTCCACAACTAGAAACTCCACAACTAGAAACTTCACAACTCGAAACTCCACTACTAGATACTCCACAACTGGAAACTCGACAACTAGAAACTCCACATCTAGAGACTCCACAACTTGAAACTCCACAACTAGAGACTCTGCAACTAGAAACTCAACAACTAGAGACTCTGCAACTCAACAATTAGAAACTCCACAACTGGAAAATCCACAACTAGATACTCCACAACTAGAAAATCTACAACTAGAAACTCCACAACTATAGACTCCACAACTTGAAACTCCACAAGTTTAAACTCCACAACTTGAGACTCCACAACTAGAAACTCCACAACTAGAAACTCCACAACTGGGAACTCCCCAACTAGAAACTCCACAACTAGAAACTCCGCAACAGGAGACTCTACAACTAGAAACTCCACAACTAGAAACTCGAAAACTAGAAACTCCACAACTAGAAACTTCACAACTAGAAACTCCGCAACTAGAGACTCCACAACTAGAAACTTCACAACTTGAAACTCCTCAAATAGAAACTCCACAACCAGAAACTCCACAACTAGAAACTCCGCAACTAGAAACTCCGCAACTAGAGACTCCACAACTAGAAACCCCACAACTAGAAACTCCACAACTTCAAACTCTATTAAAACAGACTCGGCAACTAGAAATTCCATATCTAGAAACTCCACAACTAGAAACTGCAAAACTAGAGACTTCACAACTAGAAACTCAACAACTAGAAACTCCACAACTAAAAACTCCACAACTGGAAACTCCACAACTTGAGACTCCGCAACTTGAAAATTCACAACTAGAAACTCCGCTATTAAAAACTCCGCAACTAGAAACTCCGCAACTAAAAACTCCACAACTTAAAACTCCACAACTAGATACTCCACAACTGGAAACTCCACAACTAGATACTTCACAACGGGAAACTCAACAACTAGATACTCCACAACTGGAAACTCCACAACTAGAAACTCCACAACTAGAGACTCCACAACTAGAAACTCCACAACTAGAAACTCCACGACTAGAAACTGCACAACCAGAAACTCCGCAACTCCACAACTAGAAACTCCACAACTGGAAACTCCACAACTAGATACTCTGCAACTAGAAACTCCACAAGTAGAGACTCCACAACTTGAAACTCCACAACTTTAAGCTCCACAACTTGAGACTCCACAACTAGAAACTGCGCAACTTGAAACTCCGCAGCTTGAGACTCCGCAACTGGAAATTCCACAACTATGGACTCCGCCACTAGAAACTCCACAGCTAGAAACTCCACAACTGGAAACTCCACTACAAGATACTCCACAACTGGAAACTCGGCAACTAGAAACTCTACGACTAGTGACTCCACAACTTGAAACTCCACAACTAGAAACTGCACAACTCGAAACTCCACTACTAGATACTCCACAACTGGAAACTCGACAACTAGAAACTCCACATCTAGAGACTCCACAACTTGAAACTCCACAACTAGAGACTCTGCAACTAGAAACTCAACAACTAGAGACTGCGCAACTCAACAACTATAAACTCCACAACTGGAAAATCCACAACTAGATACTCCACAACTAGAAAATATACAACTAGAAACTCCACAACTATAGACTCCCCAACTTGAAACTCCACAAGTGTAAACTTCACAACTTGAGACTCCACAACTAGAAACTCCACAACTGAAAACTCCCCAACTAGAAACTCCGCAACTAGAAACTCCGCAACAGGAGACTCTACAACTAGAAACTCCACAACTAGAAACTCCAAAACGAGAAACTCCACAACTAGAAACTCCACAAGTTTAAAGTCCACAAGTTGAGACTCCACAACTAGAAACTCTACAACTTGAAACTCCTCAACTAGAAACTCCACAACCAGAAACTCCACAACTAGAAACTCCGCAACTAGAAACTCCGCAGCTAGAGACTCCACAACTAGAAACTCCACAACTAGAAACTCCACAACTACAAACTCCACAAATACAGACTCGGCAACTAGAAATTCCATATCTAGAAACTCCACAACTAGTAACTGCAAAACTAGAGACTTCACAACTAGAAACTCAACAACTAGAAACTCCACAACTAAAAACTCCACAACTGGAAACTCCACAACTTGAGACTCCGCAACTTGAAACTTCACAACTAGAAACTCCGCTATTAAAAACTCCGCAACTAGAAACTCCGCAACTAGAAACTTCACAACTTAAAACTCCACAACTAGATACTCCACAACTGGAAACTCCACAACTAGATACTTCACAACTGGAAACTCCACAACTAGATACTCCACAACTGGAAACTCCACAACTAGAGACTCCACAACTCGAAACTCCACAACTAGAAACTCCACAACTAAAAACTTCACAACCAGAGACTCCACAGCTTCACAACTAGAAACTCCACAACTGGAAACTCCACAACTAGATACTCTGCAACTAGAAACTCCACAACTAGAGACTCCACAACTTGAAACTCCACAACTTGAAACTCCACAACTTGAGACTCCACAACTAGAAACTCCACAACTTGAAACTCCGCAGCTTGAGACTCCGCAACCAGAAACTCCACAACTAGGGACTCCACAACTAGAAACTCCACAACTAGAAACTCCACAACTGGAAACTCCACTAGTAGATACTCCACAACTGGAAACTCGGCAACTAGAAACTCCACAACTTGAAACTCCACAACTAGAGACTCTGCAACTAGAAACTCCACAACTTGAAACTCCACAACTGGAAACTCCACAACTAGAAACTCCACAGCTTGAGACTCCGCAACTTGAAACTCCACAACTTGAAACTTCGCAACTAGAAACTCCGCAACTAGGGACTCCACAACTAGAAACTCCACAACTAGAAACTCCACAACTCGAAACTCCACTACTAGATACTCCACAACTGTAAACTCGACAACTAGAAACTCCACATCTAGAGACTCCACAATTTGAAACTCCACAAGTAGAGACTCTGCAACTAGAAACTCAACAACTAGGTACTCCACAACTGAACAACTAGAAACTCCACAACTGGAAAATCCACAACTAGATACTCCACAACTAGAAAATCTACAACTAGAAACTCCACAACTATAGACTCCACAACTTGAAACTCCACAAGTTTAAACTCCACAACTTGAGACTCCACAAGTAGAAACTCCACAACTAGAAACTCCACAACTGGAAACTCCCCAACTAGAAACTCCACAACTAGAAACTCCCCAGCTTGAGACTCCGCAACTTGAAACTCCACAACTAGAAACTCCGCAACTAGAAACTCCACAACAAGGGACTCCACAACTAGAAACTCCACAACTAGAAACTTCACAACTCGAAACTCCACTACTAGATACTCCACAACTGGAAACTCGACAACTAGAAACTCCACATCTAGAGACTCCACAACTTGAAACTCCACAACTAGAGACTCTGCAACTAGAAACTCAACAACTAGAGACTCTGCAACTCAACAATTAGAAACTCCACAACTGGAAAATCCACAACTAGATACTCCACAACTAGAAAATCTACAACTAGAAACTCCACAACTATAGACTCCACAACTTGAAACTCCACAAGTTTAAACTCCACAACTTGAGACTCCACAACTAGAAACTCCACAACTAGAAACTCCACAACTGGGAACTCCCCAACTAGAAACTCCACAACTAGAAACTCCGCAACAGGAGACTCTACAACTAGAAACTCCACAACTAGAAACTCGAAAACTAGAAACTCCACAACTAGAAACTTCACAACTAGAAACTCCGCAACTAGAGACTCCACAACTAGAAACTTCACAACTTGAAACTCCTCAAATAGAAACTCCACAACCAGAAACTCCACAACTAGAAACTCCGCAACTAGAAACTCCGCAACTAGAGACTCCACAACTAGAAACCCCACAACTAGAAACTCCACAACTTCAAACTCTATTAAAACAGACTCGGCAACTAGAAATTCCATATCTAGAAACTCCACAACTAGAAACTGCAAAACTAGAGACTTCACAACTAGAAACTCAACAACTAGAAACTCCACAACTAAAAACTCCACAACTGGAAACTCCACAACTTGAGACTCCGCAACTTGAAAATTCACAACTAGAAACTCCGCTATTAAAAACTCCGCAACTAGAAACTCCGCAACTAAAAACTCCACAACTTAAAACTCCACAACTAGATACTCCACAACTGGAAACTCCACAACTAGATACTTCACAATGGGAAACTCAACAACTAGATACTCCACAACTGGAAACTCCACAACTAGAAACTCCACAACTAGAGACTCCACAACTAGAAACTCCACAACTAGAAACTCCACGACTAGAAACTGCACAACCAGAAACTCCGCAACTCCACAACTAGAAACTCCACAACTGGAAACTCCACAACTAGATACTCTGCAACTAGAAACTCCACAACTAGAGACTCCACAACTTGAAACTCCACAACTTTAAGCTCCACAACTTGAGACTCCACAACTAGAAACTGCGCAACTTGAAACTCCGCAGCTTGAGACTCCGCAACTGGAAATTCCACAACTATGGACTCCACCACTAGAAACTCCACAGCTAGAAACTCCACAACTGGAAACTCCACTACAAGATACTCCACAACTGGAAACTCGGCAACTAGAAACTCTACGAATAGTGACTCCACAACTTGAAACTCCACAACTAGAAACTCCACAACTCGAAACTCCACTACTAGATACTCCACAACTGGAAACTCGACAACTAGAAACTCCACATCTAGAGACTCCACAACTTGAAACTCCACAACTAGAGACTCTGCAACTAGAAACTCAACAACTAGAGACTGCGCAACTCAACAACTATAAACTCCACAACTGGAAAATCCACAACTAGATACTCCACAACTAGAAAATATACAACTAGAAACTCCACAACTATAGACTCCCCAACTTGAAACTCCACAAGTGTAAACTTCACAACTTGAGACTCCACAACTAGAAACTCCACAACTGAAAACTCCCCAACTAGAAACTCCGCAACTAGAAACTCCGCAACAGGAGACTCTACAACTAGAAACTCCACAACTAGAAACTCCAAAACGAGAAACTCCACAACTAGAAACTCCACAAGTTTAAAGTCCACAAGTTGAGACTCCACAACTAGAAACTCTACAACTTGAAACTCCTCAACTAGAAACTCCACAACCAGAAACTCCACAACTAGAAACTCCGCAACTAGAAACTCCGCAGCTAGAGACTCCACAACTAGAAACTCCACAACTAGAAACTCCACAACTACAAACTCCACAAATACAGACTCGGCAACTAGAAATTCCATATCTAGAAACTCCACAACTAGTAACTGCAAAACTAGAGACTTCACAACTAGAAACTCAACAACTAGAAACTCCACAACTAAAAACTCCACAACTGGAAACTCCACAACTTGAGACTCCGCAACTTGAAACTTCACAACTAGAAACTCCGCTATTAAAAACTCCGCAACTAGAAACTCCGCAACTAGAAACTTCACAACTTAAAACTCCACAACTAGATACTCCACAACTGGAAACTCCACAACTAGATACTTCACAACTGGAAACTCCACAACTAGATACTCCACAACTGGAAACTCCACAACTAGAGACTCCACAACTCGAAACTCCACAACTAGAAACTCCACAACTAAAAACTTCACAACCAGAGACTCCACAGCTTCACAACTAGAAACTCCACAACTGGAAACTCCACAACTAGATACTCTGCAACTAGAAACTCCACAACTAGAGACTCCACAACTTGAAACTCCACAACTTGAAACTCCACAACTTGAGACTCCACAACTAGAAACTCCACAACTTGAAACTCCGCAGCTTGAGACTCCGCAACCAGAAACTCCACAACTAGGGACTCCGCAACTAGAAACTCCACAACTAGAAACTCCACAACTGGAAACTCCACTAGTAGATACTCCACAACTGGAAACTCGGCAACTAGAAACTCCACAACTTGAAACTCCACAACTAGAGACTCTGCAACTAGAAACTCCACAACTTGAAACTCCACAACTGGAAACTCCACAACTAGAAACTCCACAGCTTGAGACTCCGCAACTTGAAACTCCACAACTTGAAACTTCGCAACTAGAAACTCCGCAACTAGGGACTCCACAACTAGAAACTCCACAACTAGAAACTCCACAACTCGAAACTCCACTACTAGATACTCCACAACTGGAAACTCGACAACTAGAAACTCCACATCTAGAGACTCCACAATTTGAAACTCCACAACTAGAGACTCTGCAACTAGAAACTCAACAACTAGGTACTCCACAACTGAACAACTAGAAACTCCACAACTGGAAAATCCACAACTAGATACTCCACAACTAGAAAATCTACAACTAGAAACTCCACAACTATAGACTCCACAACTTGAAACTCCACAAGTTTAAACTCCACAACTTGAGACTCCACAAGTAGAAACTCCACAACTAGAAACTCCACAACTGGAAACTCCCCAACTAGAAACTCCGCAACTAGAAACTCCGCAACAGGAGACTCTAACACTAGAAACTCCACAACTAGAAACTTCAAAACTAGAAACTCCACAACTAGAAACTTCACAACTAGAAACTCCGCAACTAGAGACTCCACAACTAGAAACTCCACAACTTGAAACTCCACAGCTAGAAACTCCACAACCAGAAACTCCACAACTAGAAACTCCGCAACTAGAAACTCCACAAATAGAGACTCGGCAACTAGAAATTTCATATCTAGAAACTCCACAACGAGAAACTGTAAAAATAGACTTCACAACTAGAAACTCAACAACTAGAAACTCCACAACTAAAAACTCCACAACTGGAAACTCCACAACTTGAGACTCCGCAACTTGAAACTCAACAACAATAAACTCCGCTATTAAAAACTCCGCAACTAGAAACTCCGCAACTAGAAACTCCACAACTTGAAACTCCACAACTAGATACTCCACAACTGGAAACTCCACAACTAGATACTTCACAAATGGAAACTCCACAACTAGATACTCCACAACTGGAAACTCCACAACTAGAAACTCCATAACTAGAGACTCCACAACTCGAAACTCCACAACTAGAAACTCCACAACTAGAAACTCCACAACTGGAAACTCCACAACTAGATACTCCGCAACTAGAAACTCCACAACTAGAGACTCCACAACTTGAAACTCCACAACTAGAAACTCCACAACTAGAAACTCTGCAACTAGAGACTCCACAACTAGAAACTCCACAACCAGAGACTCCGCAACTAGAAACTCCGCAGCTAGAAACTCCACAAATAGAAACTCCGCAACTAGAAACTCCGCAGCTAGAAACTACACAACTAGAGACTCCACAAATAGAAACTCCACAACTAGAAACTCCACAACTGGAAACTCCCCAACTAGAAACTCCGCAACTAGAAACTCCGCAACAGGAGACTCTACAACTAGAAACTCCACGACTAGAAACTCCAAAACTAGAAACTCCACAACTCGAAACTCCACAACTGGAAACTCCACAACTAGACACTCCACAACTAAAAACTCTTCAACTTGAAACTCCTCAACCAGAAACTCCACAACCAGAAACTTCACAACTAGAAACTCCGCAACAGGAGACTCTACAACTAGAAACTCCACAACTAGAAACTCCAAAACGAGAAACTCCACAACTAGAAACTCCACAAGTTTAAAGTCCACAACTTGAGACTCCACAACTAGAAACTCCACAACTTGAAACTCCTCAACTAGAAACTCCACAACCAGAAACTCCACAACTAGAAACTCCGCAACTAGAAACTCCGCAACTAGAGACTCCACAACTAGAAACTCCACAACTAGAAACTCCACAACTACAAACTCCACAAATACAGACTCGGCAACTAGAAATTCCATATCTAGAAACTCCACAACTAGTAACTGCAAAACTAGAGACTTCACAACTAGAAACTCAACAACTAGAAACTCCACAACTAAAAACTCCCCAACTGGAAACTCCACAACTTGAGACTCCGCAACTTGAAACTTCACATCTAGAAACTCCGCTATTAAAAACTCCGCAACTAGAAACTCCGCAACTAAAAACTTCACAACTTAAAACTCCACAACTAGATACTCCACAACTGGAAACTCCACAACTAGATACTTCACAACTGGAAACTCCACAACTAGATACTCCACAACTGGAAACTCCACAACTAGAGACTCCACAACTCGAAACTCCACAACTAGAAACTCCACAACTAAAAACTTCACAACCAGAGACTCCACAGCTTCACAACTAGAAACTCCACAACTGGAAACTCCACAACTAGATACTCTGCAACTAGAAACTCCACAACTAGAGACTCCACAACTTGAAACTCCACAACTTGAAACTCCACAACTTGAGACTCCACAACTAGAAACTCCACAACTTGAAACTCCGCAGCTTGAGACTCCGCAACTAGAAACTCCACAACTAGGGACTCCGCAACTAGAAACTCCACAACTAGAAACTCCACAACTGGAAACTCCACTACTAGATACTCCACAACTGGAAACTCGGCAACTAGAAACTCCACAACTAGAGACTCCACAACTTGAAACTCCACAACTAGAGACTCTGCAACTAGAAACTCCACAACTTGAAACTCCACAACTGGAAACTCCACAACTAGAAACTCCACAGCTTGAGACTCCGCAACTTGAAACTCCACAACTTGAAACTTCGCAACTAGAAACTCCGCAACTAGGGACTCCACAACTAGAAGCTCCACAACTAGAAACTCCACAACTCGAAACTCCACTACTAGATACTCCACAACTGGAAACTCGACAACTAGAAACTCCACATCTAGAGACTCCACAATTTGAAACTCCACAACTAGAGACTCTGCAACTAGAAACTCAACAACTAGGTACTCCACAACTGAACAACTAGAAACTCCACAACTGGAAAATCCACAACTAGATACTCCACAACTAGAAAATCTACAACTAGAAACTCCACAACTATAGACTCCACAACTTGAAACTCCACAAGTTTAAACTCCACAACTTGAGACTCCACAAGTAGAAACTCCACAACTAGAAACTCCACAACTGGAAACTCCCCAACTAGAAACTCCGCAACTAGAAACTCCGCAACAGGAGACTCTAACACTAGAAACTCCACAACTAGAAACTTCAAAACTAGAAACTCCACAACTAGAAACTTCACAACTAAAAACTCCGCAACTAGAGACTCCACAACTAGAAACTCCACAACTTCAAACTCCACAGCTAGAAACTCCACAACCAGAAACTCCACAACTAGAAACTCCGCAACTAGAAACTCCACAAATAGAGACTCGGCAACTAGAAATTTCATATCTAGAAACTCCACAACGAGAAACTGTAAAACTAGACTTCACAACTAGAAACTCAACAACTAGAAACTCCACAACTAAAAACTCCACAACTGGAAACTCCACAACTTGAGACTCCGCCACTTGAAACTCAACAACA
This sequence comes from Rhipicephalus microplus, assembly GCF_043290135.1. Lineage (NCBI taxonomy): Eukaryota > Metazoa > Arthropoda > Arachnida > Ixodida > Ixodidae > Rhipicephalus > Rhipicephalus microplus. Next base: position 1,317,581 of record NW_027464642.1, on the reverse strand, counting down.
ATAAACTCCGCTATTAAAAACTCCGCAACTAGAAACTCCGCAACTAGAAACTCCACAACTTGAAACTCCACAACTAGATACTCCACAACTGGAAACTCCACAACTAGATACTTCACAAATGGAAACTCCACAACTAGATACTCCACAACTGGAAACTCCACAACTAGAAACTCCATAACTAGAGACTCCACAACTCGAAACTCCACAACTAGAAACTCCACAACTAGAAACTCCACAACTGGAAACTCCACAACTAGATACTCCGCAACTAGAAACTCCACAACTAGAGACTCCACAACTTGAAACTCCACAACTAGAAACTCCACAACTAGAAACTCTGCAACTAGAGACTCCACAACTAGAAACTCCACAACTAGAAACTCGGCAACTAGAAACTCCACAACTAGAAACTCCACAACTAGATACTCCACAACTGGAAACTCCACAACTAGATACTTCACAAATGGAAACTCCACAACTAGATACTCCACAACTGGAAACTCCACAACTAGAAACTCCATAACTAGAGACTCCACAACTCGAAACTCCACAACTAGAAACTCCACAACTAGAAACTCCACAACTGGAAACTCCACAACTAGATACTCCGCAACTAGAAACTCCACAACTAGAGACTCCACAACTTGAAACTCCACAACTAGAAACTCCACAACTAGAAACTCTGCAACTAGAGACTCCACAACTAGAAACTCCACAACTAGAAACTCGGCAACTAGAAACTCCACAACTAGAAACTCCACAACTAGAAACTCCACAACTAGAAACTCCACAACTAGAGATTCCGCAACTAGAAACTCCACAACCAGAGACTCCGCAACTAGAAACTCCGCAGCTAGAAACTCCACAAATAGAAACTCCGCAACTAGAAACTCCGCAGCTAGAAACTACACAACTAGAGACTCCACAAATAGAAACTCCACAACTAGAAACTCCACAACTGGAAACTCCCCAACTAGAAACTCCGCAACTAGAAACTCCGCAACAGGAGACTCTACAACTAGAAACTCCACGACTAGAAACTCCAAAACTAGAAACTCCACAACTCGAAACTCCACAACTGGAAACTCCACAACTAGACACTCCACAACTAAAAACTCTTCAACTTGAAACTCCTCAACCAGAAACTCCACAACCAGAAACTTCACAACTAGAAACTCCGCAACAGGAGACTCTACAACTAGAAACTCCACAACTAGAAACTCCAAAACGAGAAACTCCACAACTAGAAACTCCACAAGTTTAAAGTCCACAACTTGAGACTCCACAACTAGAAACTCCACAACTTGAAACTCCTCAACTAGAAACTCCACAACCAGAAACTCCACAACTAGAAACTCCGCAACTAGAAACTCCGCAACTAGAGACTCCACAACTAGAAACTCCACAACTAGAAACTCCACAACTACAAACTCCACAAATACAGACTCGGCAACTAGAAATTCCATATCTAGAAACTCCACAACTAGTAACTGCAAAACTAGAGACTTCACAACTAGAAACTCAACAACTAGAAACTCCACAACTAAAAACTCCCCAACTGGAAACTCCACAACTTGAGACTCCGCAACTTGAAACTTCACATCTAGAAACTCCGCTATTAAAAACTCCGCAACTAGAAACTCCGCAACTAAAAACTTCACAACTTAAAACTCCACAACTAGATACTCCACAACTGGAAACTCCACAACTAGATACTTCACAACTGGAAACTCCACAACTAGATACTCCACAACTGGAAACTCCACAACTAGAGACTCCACAACTCGAAACTCCACAACTAGAAACTCCACAACTAAAAACTTCACAACCAGAGACTCCACAGCTTCACAACTAGAAACTCCACAACTGGAAACTCCACAACTAGATACTCTGCAACTAGAAACTCCACAACTAGAGACTCCACAACTTGAAACTCCACAACTTGAAACTCCACAACTTGAGACTCCACAACTAGAAACTCCACAACTTGAAACTCCGCAGCTTGAGACTCCGCAACTAGAAACTCCACAACTAGGGACTCCGCAACTAGAAACTCCACAACTAGAAACTCCACAACTGGAAACTCCACTACTAGATACTCCACAACTGGAAACTCGGCAACTAGAAACTCCACAACTAGAGACTCCACAACTTGAAACTCCACAACTAGAGACTCTGCAACTAGAAACTCCACAACTTGAAACTCCACAACTGGAAACTCCACAACTAGAAACTCCACAGCTTGAGACTCCGCAACTTGAAACTCCACAACTTGAAACTTCGCAACTAGAAACTCCGCAACTAGGGACTCCACAACTAGAAGCTCCACAACTAGAAACTCCACAACTCGAAACTCCACTACTAGATACTCCACAACTGGAAACTCGACAACTAGAAACTCCACATCTAGAGACTCCACAATTTGAAACTCCACAACTAGAGACTCTGCAACTAGAAACTCAACAACTAGGTACTCCACAACTGAACAACTAGAAACTCCACAACTGGAAAATCCACAACTAGATACTCCACAACTAGAAAATCTACAACTAGAAACTCCACAACTATAGACTCCACAACTTGAAACTCCACAAGTTTAAACTCCACAACTTGAGACTCCACAAGTAGAAACTCCACAACTAGAAACTCCACAACTGGAAACTCCCCAACTAGAAACTCCGCAACTAGAAACTCCGCAACAGGAGACTCTAACACTAGAAACTCCACAACTAGAAACTTCAAAACTAGAAACTCCACAACTAGAAACTTCACAACTAGAAACTCCGCAACTTGAGACTCCACAACTAGAAACTCCACAACTTGAAACTCCACAGCTAGAAACTCCACAACCAGAAACTCCACAACTAGAAACTCCGCAACTAGAAACTCCACAAATAGAGACTCGGCAACTAGAAATTTCATATCTAGAAACTCCACAACGAGAAACTGTAAAACTAGACTTCACAACTAGAAACTCAACAACTAGAAACTCCACAACTAAAAACTCCACAACTGGAAACTCCACAACTTGAGACTCCGCCACTTGAAACTCAACAACAATAAACTCCGCTATTAAAAACTCCGCAACTAGAAACTCCGCAACTAGAAACTCCACAACTTGAAACTCCACAACTAGATACTCCACAACTGGAAACTCCACAACTAGATACTTCACAAATGGAAACTCCACAACTAGATACTCCACAACTGGAAACTCCACAACTAGAAACTCCATAACTAGAGACTCCACAACTCGAAACTCCACAACTAGAAACTCCACAACTAGAAACTCCACAACTGGAAACTCCACAACTAGATACTCCGCAACTAGAAACTCCACAACTAGAGACTCCACAACTTGAAACTCCACAACTAGAAACTCCACAACTAGAAACTCTGCAACTAGAGACTCCACAACTAGAAACTCCACAACTAGAAACTCGGCAACTAGAAACTCCACAACTAGAAACTCCACAACTAGAAACTCCACAACTAGAAACTCCACAACTAGAGATTCCGCAACTAGAAACTCCACAACCAGAGACTCCGCAACTAGAAACTCCGCAGCTAGAAACTCCACAAATAGAAACTCCGCAACTAGAAACTCCGCAGCTAGAAACTACACAACTAGAGACTCCACAAATAGAAACTCCACAACTAGAAACTCCACAACTGGAAACTCCCCAACTAGAAACTCCGCAACTAGAAACTCCGCAACAGGAGACTCTACAACTAGAAACTCCACGACTAGAAACTCCAAAACTAGAAACTCCACAACTCGAAACTCCACAACTGGAAACTCCACAACTAGACACTCCACAACTAAAAACTCTTCAACTTGAAACTCCTCAACTAGAAACTCCACAACCAGAAACTTCACAACTAGAAACTCCGCAACAGGAGACTCTACAACTAGAAACTCCACAACTAGAAACTCCAAAACGAGAAACTCCACAACTAGAAACTCCACAAGTTTAAAGTCCACAACTTGAGACTCCACAACTAGAAACTCCACAACTTGAAACTCCTCAACTAGAAACTCCACAACCAGAAACTCCACAACTAGAAACTCCGCAACTAGAAACTCCGCAACTAGAGACTCCACAACTAGAAACTCCACAACTAGAAACTCCACAACTACAAACTCCACAAATACAGACTCGGCAACTAGAAATTCCATATCTAGAAACTCCACAACTAGTAACTGCAAAACTAGAGACTTCACAACTAGAAACTCAACAACTAGAAACTCCACAACTAAAAACTCCCCAACTGGAAACTCCACAACTTGAGACTCCGCAACTTGAAACTTCACATCTAGAAACTCCGCTATTAAAAACTCCGCAACTAGAAACTCCGCAACTAAAAACTTCACAACTTAAAACTCCACAACTAGATACTCCACAACTGGAAACTCCACAACTAGATACTTCACAACTGGAAACTCCACAACTAGATACTCCACAACTGGAAACTCCACAACTAGAGACTCCACAACTCGAAACTCCACAACTAGAAACTCCACAACTAAAAACTTCACAACCAGAGACTCCACAGCTTCACAACTAGAAACTCCACAACTGGAAACTCCACAACTAGATACTCTGCAACTAGAAACTCCACAACTAGAGACTCCACAACTTGAAACTCCACAACTTGAAACTCCACAACTTGAGACTCCACAACTAGAAACTCCACAACTTGAAACTCCGCAGCTTGAGACTCCGCAACTAGAAACTCCACAACTAGGGACTCCGCAACTAGAAACTCCACAACTAGAAACTCCACAACTGGAAACTCCACTACTAGATACTCCACAACTGGAAACTCGGCAACTAGAAACTCCACAACTAGAGACTCCACAACTTGAAACTCCACAACTAGAGACTCTGCAACTAGAAACTCCACAACTTGAAACTCCACAACTGGAAACTCCACAACTAGAAACTCCACAGCTTGAGACTCCGCAACTTGAAACTCCACAACTTGAAACTTCGCAACTAGAAACTCCGCAACTAGGGACTCCACAACTAGAAGCTCCACAACTAGAAACTCCACAACTCGAAACTCCACTACTAGATACTCCACAACTGGAAACTCGACAACTAGAAACTCCACATCTAGAGACTCCACAATTTGAAACTCCACAACTAGAGACTCTGCAACTAGAAACTCAACAACTAGGTACTCCACAACTGAACAACTAGAAACTCCACAACTGGAAAATCCACAACTAGATACTCCACAACTAGAAAATCTACAACTAGAAACTCCACAACTATAGACTCCACAACTTGAAACTCCACAAGTTTAAACTCCACAACTTGAGACTCCACAAGTAGAAACTCCACAACTAGAAACTCCCCAACTGGAAACTCCCCAACTGGAAACTCCGCAACTAGAAACTCCGCAACAGGAGACTCTAACACTAGAAACTCCACAACTAGAAACTTCAAAACTAGCAACTCCACAACTAGAAACTTCACAACTAGAAACTCCGCAACTAGAGACTCCACAACTAGAAACTCCACAACTTGAAACTCCACAGCTAGAAACTCCACAACCAGAAACTCCACAACTAGAAACTCCGCAACTAGAAACTCCACAAATAGAGACTCGGCAACTAGAAATTTCATATCTAGAAACTCCACAACGAGAAACTGTAAAACTAGACTTCACAACTAGAAACTCAACAACTAGAAACTCCACAACTGGAAACTCCACAACTTGAGACTCCGCCACTTGAAACTCAACAACAATAAACTCCGCTATTAAAAACTCCGCAACTAGAAACTCCGCAACTAGAAACTCCACAACTTGAAACTCCACAACTAGATACTCCACAACTGGAAACTCCACAACTAGATACTTCACAAATGGAAACTCCACAACTAGATACTCCACAACTGGAAACTCCACAACTAGAAACTCCATAACTAGAGACTCCACAACTCGAAACTCCACAACTAGAAACTCCACAACTAGAAACTCCACAACTGGAAACTCCACAACTAGATACTCCGCAACTAGAAACTCCACAACTAGAGACTCCACAACTTGAAACTCCACAACTAGAAACTCCACAACTAGAAACTCTGCAACTAGAGACTCCACAACTAGAAACTCCACAACTAGAAACTCGGCAACTAGAAACTCCACAACTAGAAACTCCACAACTAGAAACTCCACAACTAGAAACTCCACAACTAGAGATTCCGCAACTAGAAACTCCACAACCAGAGACTCCGCAACTAGAAACTCCGCAGCTAGAAACTCCACAAATAGAAACTCCGCAACTAGAAACTCTGCAGCTAGAAACTACACAACTAGAGACTCCACAAATAGAAACTCCACAACTAGAAACTCCACAACTGGAAACTCCCCAACTAGAAACTCCGCAACTAGAAACTCCGCAACAGGAGACTCTACAACTAGAAACTCCACGACTAGAAACTCCAAAACTAGAAACTCCACAACTCGAAACTCCACAACTGGAAACTCCACAACTAGACACTCCACAACTAAAAACTCTTCAACTTGAAACTCCTCAACTAGAAACTCCACAACCAGAAACTTCACAACTAGAAACTCCGCAACAGGAGACTCTACAACTAGAAACTCCACAACTAGAAACTCCAAAACGAGAAACTCCACAACTAGAAACTCCACAAGTTTAAAGTCCACAACTTGAGACTCCACAACTAGAAACTCCACAACTTGAAACTCCTCAACTAGAAACTCCACAACCAGAAACTCCACAACTAGAAACTCCGCAACTAGAAACTCCGCAACTAGAGACTCCACAACTAGAAACTCCACAACTAGAAACTCCACAACTACAAACTCCACAAATACAGACTCGGCAACTAGAAATTCCATATCTAGAAACTCCACAACTAGTAACTGCAAAACTAGAGACTTCACAACTAGAAACTCAACAACTAGAAACTCCACAACTAAAAACTCCCCAACTGGAAACTCCACAACTTGAGACTCCGCAACTTGAAACTTCACATCTAGAAACTCCGCTATTAAAAACTCCGCAACTAGAAACTCCGCAACTAAAAACTTCACAACTTAAAACTCCACAACTAGATACTCCACAACTGGAAACTCCACAACTAGATACTTCACAACTGGAAACTCCACAACTAGATACTCCACAACTGGAAACTCCACAACTAGAGACTCCACAACTCGAAACTCCACAACTAGAAACTCCACAACTAAAAACTTCACAACCAGAGACTCCACAGCTTCACAACTAGAAACTCCACAACTGGAAACTCCACAACTAGATACTCTGCAACTAGAAACTCCACAACTAGAGACTCCACAACTTGAAACTCCACAACTTGAAACTCCACAACTTGAGACTCCACAACTAGAAACTCCACAACTTGAAACTCCGCAGCTTGAGACTCCGCAACTAGAAACTCCACAACTAGGGACTCCGCAACTAGAAACTCCACAACTAGGAACTCCACAACTGGAAACTCCACTACTAGATACTCCACAACTGGAAACTCGGCAACTAGAAACTCCACAACTAGAGACTCCACAACTTGAAACTCCACAACTAGAGACTCTGCAACTAGAAACTCCACAACTTGAAACTCCACAACTGGAAACTCCACAACTAGAAACTCCACAGCTTGAGACTCCGCAACTTGAAACTCCACAACTTGAAACTTCGCAACTAGAAACTCCGCAACTAGGGACTCCACAACTAGAAGCTCCACAACTAGAAACTCCACAACTCGAAACTCCACTGCTAGATACTCCACAACTGGAAACTCGACAACTAGAAACTCCACATCTAGAGACTCCACAATTTGAAACTCCACAACTAGAGACTCTGCAACTAGAAACTCAACAACTAGGTACTCCACAACTGAACAACTAGAAACTCCACAACTGGAAAATCCACAACTAGATACTCCACAACTAGAAAATCTACAACTAGAAACTCCACAACTATAGACTCCACAACTTGAAACTCCACAAGTTTAAACTCCACAACTTGAGACTCCACAAGTAGAAACTCCACAACTAGAAACTCCACAACTGGAAACTCCCCAACTAGAAACTCCGCAACTAGAAACTCCGCAACAGGAGACTCTAACACTAGAAACTCCACAACTAGAAACTTCAAAACTAGAAACTCCACAACTAGAAACTTCACAACTAGAAACTCCGCAACTAGAGACTCCACAACTAGAAACTCCACAACTTGAAACTCCACAACTAGAAACTCCACAACCAGAAACTCCACAACTAGAAACTCCGCAACTAGAAACTCCACAAATAGAGACTCGGCAACTAGAAATTTCATATCTAGAAACTCCACAACGAGAAACTGTAAAACTAGACTTCACAACTAGAAACTCAACAACTAGAAACTCCACAACTAAAAACTCCACAACTGGAAACTCCACAACTTGAGACTTCGCAACTTGAAACTCCACAACAATAAACTCCGCTATTAAAAACTCCGCAACTAGAAACTCCGCAACTAGAAACTCCACAACTTGAAACTCCACAACTAGATACTCCACAACTGGAAACTCCACAACTAGATACTTCACAAATGGAAACTCCACAACTAGATACTCCACAACTGGAAACTCCACAACTAGAAACTCCACAACTAGAGACTCCACAACTCGGAACTCCACAACTAGAAACTCCACAACTAGAAACTCCACAACTGGAAACTCCACAACTAGATACTCCGCAACTAGAAACTCCACAACTAGAGACTCCACAACTTGAAACTCCACAACTAGAAACTCCACAACTAGAAACTCTGCAACTAGAGACTCCACAACTAGAAACTCCACAACTAGAAACTCCGCAACTAGAAACTCCACAACTAGAAACTCCACAACTAGAAACTCCACAACTAGAAACTCCACAACTAGAGATTCCGCAACTAGAAACTCCACAACCAGAGACTCCGCAACTAGAAACTCCGCAGCTAGAAACTCCACAAATAGAAACTCCGCAACTAGAAACTCCGCAGCTAGAAACTACACAACTAGAGACTCCACAAATAGAAACTCCACAACTAGAAACTCCACAACTGGAAACTCCCCAACTAGAAACTCCGCAACTAGAAACTCCGCAACAGGAGACTCTACAACTAGAAACTCCACGACTAGAAACTCCACAACTCGAAGCTCCACAACTGGAAACTCCACAACTAGACACTCCACAACTAAAAACTCTTCAACTTGAAACTCCTCAACTAGAAACTCCACAACCAGAAACTTCACAACTAGAAACTCCGCAACAAGAGACTCTACAACTAGAAACTCCACAACTAGAAACTCCAAAACGAGAAACTCCACAACTAGAAACTCCACAAGTTTAAAGTCCACAACTTGAGACTCCACAACTAGAAACTCCACAACCAGAAACTCCACAACTAGAAACTCCGCAACTAGAAACTCCGCAACTAGAGACTCCACAACTAGAAACTCCACAACTAGAAACTCCACAACTACAAACTCCACAAATACAGACTCGGCAACTAGAAATTCCATATCTAGAAACTCCACAACTAGTAACTGCAAAACTAGAGACTTCACAACTAGAAACTCAACAACTAGAAACTCCACAACTAAAAACTCCACAACTGGAAACTCCACAACTTGAGACTCCGCAACTTGAAACTTCACATCTAGAAACTCCGCTATTAAAAACTCCGCAACTAGAAACTCCGCAACTAGAAACTTCACAACTTAAAACTCCACAACTAGATACTCCACAACTGGAAACTCCACAACTAGATACTTCACAACTGGAAACTCCACAACTAGATACTCCACAACTGGAAACTCCACAACTAGAGACTCCACAACTCGAAACTCCACAACTAGAAACTCCACAACTAAAAACTCCACAACGAGAGACTCCACAGCTTCACAACTAGAAACTCCACAACTGGAAACTCCACAACTAGATACTCTGCAACTAGAAACTCCACAACCATAGACTCCACAACTTGAAACTCCACAACTTGAAACTCCACAACTTGAGACTCCACAACTAGAAACTCCACAACTTGAAACTCCGCAGCTTGAGACTCCGCAACTAGAAACTCCACAACTAGGGACTCCGCAACTAGAAACTCCACAACTAGAAACTCCACAACTGGAAACTCCACTACTAGATACTCCACAACTGGAAACTCGGCAACTAGAAACTCCACAACTAGAGACTCCACAACTTGAAACTCCACAACTAGAGACTGCAACTAGAAACTCCACAACTCGAAACTCCACAACTTGAAACTCCACAACTAGAAACTCCACAGCTTGAGACTCCGCAACTTGAAACTCCACAACTTGAAACTTCGCAACTAGAAACTCCGCAACTAGGGACTCCACAACTAGAAACTCCACAACTAGAAACTCCACAACTCGAAACTCCACTACTAGATACTCCACAACTGGAAACTCGACAACTAGAAACTCCACATCTAGAGACTCCACAATTTGAAACTCCACAACTAGAGACTCTGCAACTAGAAACTCAACAACTAGATACTCCACAACTGGAAACTCCCCAACTAGAAACTCCGGAACTAGAAACTCCGCAACAGGAGACTCTAACACTAGAAACTCCACAACTAGAAACTCCACAGCTTGAGACTCCGCAACTTGAAACTCCACAACTTGAAACTTCGCAACTAGAAACTCCGCAACTAGGGACTCCACAACTAGAAACTCCACAACTAGAAACTCCACAACTCGAAACTCCACAACTTGAGACTCCGCAACTTGAAACTTCACAACTAGAAACTCCGCTATTAAAAACTCCGCAACTAGAAACTCCGCAACTAGAAACTTCACAACTTAAAACTCCACAACTAGATACTCCACAACTGGAAACTCCACAACTAGATACTTCACAACTGGAAACTCCACAACTAGATACTCCACAACTGGAAACTCCACAACTAGAGACTCCACAACTCGAAACTCCACAACTAGAAACTCCACAACTAAAAACTTCACAACAAGAGACTCCACAGCTTCACAACTAGAAACTCCACAACTGGAAACTCCACAACTAGAAACTCCGCAACTTGAAACTCCACAACTTGAAACTCCACAACTTGAGACTCCACAACTAGAAACTCCACAACTTGAAACTCCGCAGCTTGAGACTCCGCAACTAGAAACTCCACAACTAGGGACTCCGCAACTAGAAACTCCACAACTAGAAACTCCACAACTGGAAACTCCACTACTAGATACTCCACAACTGGAAACTCGGCAACTAGAAACTCCACAACTAGAGACTCCACAACTTGAAACTCCACAACTAGAGACTCTGCAACTAGAAACTCCACAACTTGAAACTCCACAACTGGAAACTCCACAACTAGAAACTCCACAGCTTGAGACTCCGCAACTTGAAACTCCACAACTTGAAACTTCGCAACTAGAAACTCCGCAACTAGGGACTCCACAACTAGAAGCTCCACAACTAGAAACTCCACAACTCGAAACTCCACTGCTAGATACTCCACAACTGGAAACTCGACAACTAGAAACTCCACATCTAGAGACTCCACAATTTGAAACTCCACAACTAGAGACTCTGCAACTAGAAACTCAACAACTAGGTACTCCACAACTGAACAACTAGAAACTCCACAACTGGAAAATCCACAACTAGATACTCCACAACTAGAAAATCTACAACTAGAAACTCCACAACTATAGACTCCACAACTTGAAACTCCACAAGTTTAAACTCCACAACTTGAGACTCCACAAGTAGAAACTCCACAACTAGAAACTCCACAACTGGAAACTCCCCAACTAGAAACTCCGCAACTAGAAACTCCGCAACAGGAGACTCTAACACTAGAAACTCCACAACTAGAAACTTCAAAACTAGAAACTCCACAACTAGAAACTTCACAACTAGAAACTCCGCAACTAGAGACTCCACAACTAGAAACTCCACAACTTGAAACTCCACAACTAGAAACTCCACAACCAGAAACTCCACAACTAGAAACTCCGCAACTAGAAACTCCACAAATAGAGACTCGGCAACTAGAAATTTCATATCTAGAAACTCCACAACGAGAAACTGTAAAACTAGACTTCACAACTAGAAACTCAACAACTAGAAACTCCACAACTAAAAACTCCACAACTGGAAACTCCACAACTTGAGACTTCGCAACTTGAAACTCCACAACAATAAACTCCGCTATTAAAAACTCCGCAACTAGAAACTCCGCAACTAGAAACTCCACAACTTGAAACTCCACAACTAGATACTCCACAACTGGAAACTCCACAACTAGATACTTCACAAATGGAAACTCCACAACTAGATACTCCACAACTGGAAACTCCACAACTAGAAACTCCACAACTAGAGACTCCACAACTCGGAACTCCACAACTAGAAACTCCACAACTAGAAACTCCACAACTGGAAACTCCACAACTAGATACTCCGCAACTAGAAACTCCACAACTAGAGACTCCACAACTTGAAACTCCACAACTAGAAACTCCACAACTAGAAACTCTGCAACTAGAGACTCCACAACTAGAAACTCCACAACTAGAAACTCCGCAACTAGAAACTCCACAACTAGAAACTCCACAACTAGAAACTCCACAACTAGAAACTCCACAACTAGAGATTCCGCAACTAGAAACTCCACAACCAGAGACTCCGCAACTAGAAACTCCGCAGCTAGAAACTCCACAAATAGAAACTCCGCAACTAGAAACTCCGCAGCTAGAAACTACACAACTAGAGACTCCACAAATAGAAACTCCACAACTAGAAACTCCACAACTGGAAACTCCCCAACTAGAAACTCCGCAACTAGAAACTCCGCAACAGGAGACTCTACAACTAGAAACTCCACGACTAGAAACTCCACAACTCGAAACTCCACAACTGGAAACTCCACAACTAGACACTCCACAACTAAAAACTCTTCAACTTGAAACTCCTCAACTAGAAACTCCACAACCAGAAACTTCACAACTAGAAACTCCGCAACAAGAGACTCTACAACTAGAAACTCCACAACTAGAAACTCCAAAACGAGAAACTCCACAACTAGAAACTCCACAAGTTTAAAGTCCACAACTTGAGACTCCACAACTAGAAACTCCACAACCAGAAACTCCACAACTAGAAACTCCGCAACTAGAAACTCCGCAACTAGAGACTCCACAACTAGAAACTCCACAACTAGAAACTCCACAACTACAAACTCCACAAATACAGACTCGGCAACTAGAAATTCCATATCTAGAAACTCCACAACTAGTAACTGCAAAACTAGAGACTTCACAACTAGAAACTCAACAACTAGAAACTCCACAACTAAAAACTCCACAACTGGAAACTCCACAACTTGAGACTCCGCAACTTGAAACTTCACATCTAGAAACTCCGCTATTAAAAACTCCGCAACTAGAAACTCCGCAACTAGAAACTTCACAACTTAAAACTCCACAACTAGATACTCCACAACTGGAAACTCCACAACTAGATACTTCACAACTGGAAACTCCACAACTAGATACTCCACAACTGGAAACTCCACAACTAGAGACTCCACAACTCGAAACTCCACAACTAGAAACTCCACAACTAAAAACTCCACAACGAGAGACTCCACAGCTTCACAACTAGAAACTCCACAACTGGAAACTCCACAACTAGATACTCTGCAACTAGAAACTCCACAACCATAGACTCCACAACTTGAAACTCCACAACTTGAAACTCCACAACTTGAGACTCCACAACTAGAAACTCCACAACTTGAAACTCCGCAGCTTGAGACTCCGCAACTAGAAACTCCACAACTAGGGACTCCGCAACTAGAAACTCCACAACTGGAAACTCCACTACTAGATACTCCACAACTGGAAACTCGGCAACTAGAAACTCCACAACTAGAGACTCCACAACTTGAAACTCCACAACTAGAGACTGCAACTAGAAACTCCACAACTCGAAACTCCACAACTGGAAACTCCACAACTAGAAACTCCACAGCTTGAGACTCCGCAACTTGAAACTCCACAACTTGAAACTTCGCAACTAGAAACTCCGCAACTAGGGACTCCACAACTAGAAACTCCACAACTAGAAACTCCACAACTCGAAACTCCACTACTAGATACTCCACAACTGGAAACTCGACAACTAGAAACTCCACATCTAGAGACTCCACAATTTGAAACTCCACAACTAGAGACTCTGCAACTAGAAACTCAACAACTAGATACTCCACAACTGAACAACTAGAAACTCCACAACGGGAAAATCCACAACTAGATACTCCACAACTGGAAACTCCCCAACTAGAAACTCCGGAACTAGAAACTCCGCAACAGGAGACTCTAACACTAGAAACTCCACAACTAGAAACTCCACAGCTTGAGACTCCGCAACTTGAAACTCCACAACTTGAAACTTCGCAACTAGAAACTCCGCAACTAGGGACTCCACAACTAGAAACTCCACAACTAGAAACTCCACAACTCGAAACTCCACAACTTGAGACTCCGCAACTTGAAACTTCACAACTAGAAACTCCGCTATTAAAAACTCCGCAACTAGAAACTCCGCAACTAGAAACTTCACAACTTAAAACTCCACAACTAGATACTCCACAACTGGAAACTCCACAACTAGATACTTCACAACTGGAAACTCCACAACTAGATACTCCACAACTGGAAACTCCACAACTAGAGACTCCACAACTCGAAACTCCACAACTAGAAACTCCACAACTAAAAACTTCACAACAAGAGACTCCACAGCTTCACAACTAGAAACTCCACAACTGGAAACTCCACAACTAGAAACTCCGCAACTAGAAACTCCGCAACTAGAGACTCCACAACCAGAAACTCCACAACTAGAAACTCCACAACTACAAACTCCACAAATACAGACTCGGCAACTAGAAATTCCATATCTAGAAACTCCACAACTAGTAACTGCAAAACTAGAGACTTCACAACTAGAAACTCAACAACTAGAAACTCCACAACTAAAAACTCCACAACTGGAAACTCCACAACTTGAGACTCCGCAACTTGAAACTCCACAACAATAAACTCCGCTATTAAAAACTCCGCAACTAGAAACTCCGCAACTAGAAACTCCACAACTTGAAACTCCACAACTAGATACTCCACAACTGGAAACTCCACAACTAGATACTTCACAAATGGAAACTCCACAACTAGATACTCCACAACTGGAAACTCCACAACTAGAAACTCCACAACTAGAGACTCCACAACTCGAAACTCCACAACTAGAAACTCCACAACTAGAAACTCCACAACTGGAAACTCCACAACTAGATACTCCGCAACTAGAAACTCCACAACTAGAGACTCCACAACTTGAAACTCCACAACTAGAAACTCCACAACTAAAAACTTCACAACAAGAGACTCCACAGCTTCACAACTAGAAACTCCACAACCAGAAACTCCACAACTAGAAACTCCGCAACTAGAAACTCCGCAACTAGAGACTCCACAACTAGAAACTCCACAACTAGAAACTCCACAACTACAAACTCCACAAATACAGACTCGGCAACTAGAAATTCCATATCTAGAAACTCCACAACTAGTAACTGCAAAACTAGAGACTTCACAACTAGAAACTCAACAACTAGAAACTCCACAACTAAAAACTCCACAACTGGAAACTCCACAACTTGAGACTCCGCAACTTGAAACTCCACAACAATAAACTCCGCTATTAAAAACTCCGCAACTAGAAACTCCGCAACTAGAAACTCCACAACTTGAAACTCCACAACTAGATACTCCACAACTGGAAACTCCACAACTAGATACTTCACAAATGGAAACTCCACAACTAGATACTCCACAACTGGAAACTCCACAACTAGAAACTCCACAACTAGAGACTCCACAACTAGAAACTCCACAACTAGAAACTCCACAACTGGAAACTCCACAACTAGATACTCCGCAACTAGAAACTCCACAACTAGAGACTCCACAACTTGAAACTCCACAACTAGAAACTCCACAACTAGAAACTCTGCAACTAGAGACTCCACAACTAGAAACTCCACAACTAGAAACTCCGCAACTAGAAACTCCACAACTAGAAACTCCACAACTAGAAACTCCACAACTAGAAACTCCACAACTAGAGATTCCGCAACTAGAAACTCCACAACCAGAGACTCCGCAACTAGAAACTCCGCAGCTAGAAACTCCACAAATAGAAACTCCGCAACTAGAAACTCCGCAGCTAGAAACTACACAACTAGAGACTCCGCAAATAGAAACTCCACAACTAGAAACTCCCCAACTGGAAACTCCCCAACTAGAAACTCCGCAACTAGAAACTCCGCAACAGGAGACTCTACAACTAGAAACTCCACGACTAGAAACTCCAAAACTAGAAACTCCACAACTCGAAACTCCACAACTGGAAACTCCACAACTAGAGACTCCACAACTAAACACTCTTCAACTTGAAACTCCTCAACTAGAAACTCCACAACCAGAAACTTCACAACTAGAAACTCTGCAACAGGAGACTCTACAACTAGAAACTCCACAACTAGAAACTCCAAAACGAGAAACTCCACAACTAGAAACTCCACAAGTTTAAAGTCCACAACTTGAGACTCCACAACTAGAAACTCCACAACTTGAAACTCCTCAACTAGAAACTCCACAACCAGAAACTCCACAACTAGAAACTCCGCAACTAGAAACTCCGCAACTAGAGACTCCACAACTAGAAACTCCACAACTAGAAACTCCACAACTACAAACTCCACAAATACAGACTCGGCAACTAGAAATTCCATATCTAGAAACTCCACAACTAGTAACTGCAAAACTAGAGACTTCACAACTAGAAACTCAACAACTAGAAACTCCACAACTAAAAACTCCCCAACTGGAAACTCCACAACTTGAGACTCCGCAACTTGAAACTTCACATCTAGAAACTCCGCTATTAAAAACTCCGCAACTAGAAACTCCGCAACTAAAAACTTCACAACTTAAAACTCCACAACTAGATACTCCACAACTGGAAACTCCACAACTAGATACTTCACAACTGGAAACTCCACAACTAGATACTCCACAACTGGAAACTCCACAACTAGAGACTCCACAACTCGAAACTCCACAACTAGAAACTCCACAACTAAAAACTTCACAACCAGAGACTCCACAGCTTCACAACTAGAAACTCCACAACTGGAAACTCCACAACTAGATACTCTGCAACTAGAAACTCCACAACTAGAGACTCCACAACTTGAAACTCCACAACTTGAAACTCCACAACTTGAAACTCCACAACTTGAGACTCCACAACTAGAAACTCCACAACTTGAAACTCCGCAGCTTGAGACTCCGCAACTAGAAACTCCACAACTAGGGACTCCGCAACTAGAAACTCCACAACTAGAAACTCCACAACTGGAAACTCCACTACTAGATACTCCACAACTGGAAACTCGGCAACTAGAAACTCCACAACTAGAGACTCCACAACTTGAAACTCCACAACTAGAGACTCTGCAACTAGAAACTCCACAACTTGAAACTCCACAACTGGAAACTCCACAACTAGAAACTCCACAGCTTGAGACTCCGCAACTTGAAACTCCACAACTTGAAACTTCGCAACTAGAAACTCCGCAACTAGGGACTCCACAACTAGAAGCTCCACAACTAGAAACTCCACAACTCGAAACTCCACTGCTAGATACTCCACAACTGGAAACTCGACAACTAGAAACTCCACATCTAGAGACTCCACAATTTGAAACTCCACAACTAGAGACTCTGCAACTAGAAACTCAACAACTAGGTACTCCACAACTGAACAACTAGAAACTCCACAACTGGAAAATCCACAACTAGATACTCCACAACTAGAAAATCTACAACTAGAAACTCCACAACTATAGACTCCACAACTTGAAACTCCACAAGTTTAAACTCCACAACTTGAGACTCCACAAGTAGAAACTCCACAACTAGAAACTCCACAACTGGAAACTCCCCAACTAGAAACTCCGCAACTAGAAACTCCGCAACAGGAGACTCTAACACTAGAAACTCCACAACTAGAAACTTCAAAACTAGAAACTCCACAACTAGAAACTTCACAACTAGAAACTCCGCAACTAGAGACTCCACAACTAGAAACTCCACAACTTGAAACTCCACAACTAGAAACTCCACAACCAGAAACTCCACAACTAGAAACTCCGCAACTAGAAACTCCACAAATAGAGACTCGGCAACTAGAAATTTCATATCTAGAAACTCCACAACGAGAAACTGTAAAACTAGACTTCACAACTAGAAACTCAACAACTAAAAACTTCACAACAAGAGACTCCACAGCTTCACAACTAGAAACTCCACAACCAGAAACTCCACAACTAGAAACTCCGCAACTAGAAACTCCGCAACTAGAGACTCCACAACTAGAAACTCCACAACTAGAAACTCCACAACTACAAACTCCACAAATACAGACTCGGCAACTAGAAATTCCATATCTAGAAACTCCACAACTAGTAACTGCAAAACTAGAGACTTCACAACTAGAAACTCAACAACTAGAAACTCCACAACTAAAAACTCCACAACTGGAAACTCCACAACTTGAGACTCCGCAACTTGAAACTCCACAACAATAAACTCCGCTATTAAAAACTCCGCAACTAGAAACTCCGCAACTAGAAACTCCACAACTTGAAACTCCACAACTAGATACTCCACAACTGGAAACTCCACAACTAGATACTTCACAAATGGAAACTCCACAACTAGATACTCCACAACTGGAAACTCCACAACTAGAAACTCCACAACTAGAGACTCCACAACTAGAAACTCCACAACTAGAAACTCCACAACTGGAAACTCCACAACTAGATACTCCGCAACTAGAAACTCCACAACTAGAGACTCCACAACTTGAAACTCCACAACTAGAAACTCCACAACTAGAAACTCTGCAACTAGAGACTCCACAACTAGAAACTCCACAACTAGAAACTCCGCAACTAGAAACTCCACAACTAGAAACTCCACAACTAGAAACTCCACAACTAGAAACTCCACAACTAGAGATTCCGCAACTAGAAACTCCACAACCAGAGACTCCGCAACTAGAAACTCCGCAGCTAGAAACTCCACAAATAGAAACTCCGCAACTAGAAACTCCGCAGCTAGAAACTACACAACTAGAGACTCCGCAAATAGAAACTCCACAACTAGAAACTCCCCAACTGGAAACTCCCCAACTAGAAACTCCGCAACTAGAAACTCCGCAACAGGAGACTCTACAACTAGAAACTCCACGACTAGAAACTCCAAAACTAGAAACTCCACAACTCGAAACTCCACAACTGGAAACTCCACAACTAGAGACTCCACAACTAAACACTCTTCAACTTGAAACTCCTCAACTAGAAACTCCACAAC
Organism: Rhipicephalus microplus; assembly: GCF_043290135.1. NCBI lineage: Eukaryota > Metazoa > Arthropoda > Arachnida > Ixodida > Ixodidae > Rhipicephalus > Rhipicephalus microplus. The sequence goes on along the minus strand of NW_027464642.1, from coordinate 1,298,043 downwards.
CAGAAACTTCACAACTAGAAACTCTGCAACAGGAGACTCTACAACTAGAAACTCCACAACTAGAAACTCCAAAACGAGAAACTCCACAACTAGAAACTCCACAAGTTTAAAGTCCACAACTTGAGACTCCACAACTAGAAACTCCACAACTTGAAACTCCTCAACTAGAAACTCCACAACCAGAAACTCCACAACTAGAAACTCCGCAACTAGAAACTCCGCAACTAGAGACTCCACAACTAGAAACTCCACAACTAGAAACTCCACAACTACAAACTCCACAAATACAGACTCGGCAACTAGAAATTCCATATCTAGAAACTCCACAACTAGTAACTGCAAAACTAGAGACTTCACAACTAGAAACTCAACAACTAGAAACTCCACAACTAAAAACTCCCCAACTGGAAACTCCACAACTTGAGACTCCGCAACTTGAAACTTCACATCTAGAAACTCCGCTATTAAAAACTCCGCAACTAGAAACTCCGCAACTAAAAACTTCACAACTTAAAACTCCACAACTAGATACTCCACAACTGGAAACTCCACAACTAGATACTTCACAACTGGAAACTCCACAACTAGATACTCCACAACTGGAAACTCCACAACTAGAGACTCCACAACTCGAAACTCCACAACTAGAAACTCCACAACTAAAAACTTCACAACCAGAGACTCCACAGCTTCACAACTAGAAACTCCACAACTGGAAACTCCACAACTAGATACTCTGCAACTAGAAACTCCACAACTAGAGACTCCACAACTTGAAACTCCACAACTTGAAACTCCACAACTTGAAACTCCACAACTTGAGACTCCACAACTAGAAACTCCACAACTTGAAACTCCGCAGCTTGAGACTCCGCAACTAGAAACTCCACAACTAGGGACTCCGCAACTAGAAACTCCACAACTAGAAACTCCACAACTGGAAACTCCACTACTAGATACTCCACAACTGGAAACTCGGCAACTAGAAACTCCACAACTAGAGACTCCACAACTTGAAACTCCACAACTAGAGACTCTGCAACTAGAAACTCCACAACTTGAAACTCCACAACTGGAAACTCCACAACTAGAAACTCCACAGCTTGAGACTCCGCAACTTGAAACTCCACAACTTGAAACTTCGCAACTAGAAACTCCGCAACTAGGGACTCCACAACTAGAAGCTCCACAACTAGAAACTCCACAACTCGAAACTCCACTGCTAGATACTCCACAACTGGAAACTCGACAACTAGAAACTCCACATCTAGAGACTCCACAATTTGAAACTCCACAACTAGAGACTCTGCAACTAGAAACTCAACAACTAGGTACTCCACAACTGAACAACTAGAAACTCCACAACTGGAAAATCCACAACTAGATACTCCACAACTAGAAAATCTACAACTAGAAACTCCACAACTATAGACTCCACAACTTGAAACTCCACAAGTTTAAACTCCACAACTTGAGACTCCACAAGTAGAAACTCCACAACTAGAAACTCCACAACTGGAAACTCCCCAACTAGAAACTCCGCAACTAGAAACTCCGCAACAGGAGACTCTAACACTAGAAACTCCACAACTAGAAACTTCAAAACTAGAAACTCCACAACTAGAAACTTCACAACTAGAAACTCCGCAACTAGAGACTCCACAACTAGAAACTCCACAACTTGAAACTCCACAACTAGAAACTCCACAACCAGAAACTCCACAACTAGAAACTCCGCAACTAGAAACTCCACAAATAGAGACTCGGCAACTAGAAATTTCATATCTAGAAACTCCACAACGAGAAACTGTAAAACTAGACTTCACAACTAGAAACTCAACAACTAGAAACTCCACAACTAAAAACTCCACAACTGGAAACTCCACAACTTGAGACTTCGCAACTTGAAACTCCACAACAATAAACTCCGCTATTAAAAACTCCGCAACTAGAAACTCCGCAACTAGAAACTCCACAACTTGAAACTCCACAACTAGATACTCCACAACTGGAAACTCCACAACTAGATACTTCACAAATGGAAACTCCACAACTAGATACTCCACAACTGGAAACTCCACAACTAGAAACTCCACAACTAGAGACTCCACAACTCGGAACTCCACAACTAGAAACTCCACAACTAGAAACTCCACAACTGGAAACTCCACAACTAGATACTCCGCAACTAGAAACTCCACAACTAGAGACTCCACAACTTGAAACTCCACAACTAGAAACTCCACAACTAGAAACTCTGCAACTAGAGACTCCACAACTAGAAACTCCACAACTAGAAACTCCGCAACTAGAAACTCCACAACTAGAAACTCCACAACTAGAAACTCCACAACTAGAAACTCCACAACTAGAGATTCCGCAACTAGAAACTCCACAACCAGAGACTCCGCAACTAGAAACTCCGCAGCTAGAAACTCCACAAATAGAAACTCCGCAACTAGAAACTCCGCAGCTAGAAACTCCACAACTAGAGACTCCACAACTTGAAACTCCACAACTAGAAACTCCACAACTAGAAACTCTGCAACTAGAGACTCCACAACTAGAAACTCCACAACTAGAAACTCCGCAACTAGAAACTCCACAACTAGAAACTCCACAACTAGAAACTCCACAACTAGAAACTCCACAACTAGAGATTCCGCAACTAGAAACTCCACAACCAGAGACTCCGCAACTAGAAACTCCGCAGCTAGAAACTCCACAAATAGAAACTCCGCAACTAGAAACTCCGCAGCTAGAAACTACACAACTAGAGACTCCGCAAATAGAAACTCCACAACTAGAAACTCCCCAACTGGAAACTCCCCAACTAGAAACTCCGCAACTAGAAACTCCGCAACAGGAGACTCTACAACTAGAAACTCCACGACTAGAAACTCCAAAACTAGAAACTCCACAACTCGAAACTCCACAACTGGAAACTCCACAACTAGAGACTCCACAACTAAACACTCTTCAACTTGAAACTCCTCAACTAGAAACTCCACAACCAGAAACTTCACAACTAGAAACTCTGCAACAGGAGACTCTACAACTAGAAACTCCACAACTAGAAACTCCAAAACGAGAAACTCCACAACTAGAAACTCCACAAGTTTAAAGTCCACAACTTGAGACTCCACAACTAGAAACTCCACAACTTGAAACTCCTCAACTAGAAACTCCACAACCAGAAACTCCACAACTAGAAACTCCGCAACTAGAAACTCCGCAACTAGAGACTCCACAACTAGAAACTCCACAACTAGAAACTCCACAACTACAAACTCCACAAATACAGACTCGGCAACTAGAAATTCCATATCTAGAAACTCCACAACTAGTAACTGCAAAACTAGAGACTTCACAACTAGAAACTCAACAACTAGAAACTCCACAACTAAAAACTCCCCAACTTGAAACTCCACAACTTGAGACTCCGCAACTTGAAACTTCACATCTAGAAACTCCGCTATTAAAAACTCCGCAACTAGAAACTCCGCAACTAAAAACTTCACAACTTAAAACTCCACAACTAGATACTCCACAACTGGAAACTCCACAACTAGATACTTCACAACTGGAAACTCCACAACTAGATACTCCACAACTGGAAACTCCACAACTAGAGACTCCACAACTCGAAACTCCACAACTAGAAACTCCACAACTAAAAACTTCACAACCAGAGACTCCACAGCTTCACAACTAGAAACTCCACAACTGGAAACTCCACAACTAGATACTCTGCAACTAGAAACTCCACAACTAGAGACTCCACAACTTGAAACTCCACAACTTGAAACTCCACAACTTGAAACTCCACAACTTGAGACTCCACAACTAGAAACTCCACAACTTGAAACTCCGCAGCTTGAGACTCCGCAACTAGAAACTCCACAACTAGGGACTCCGCAACTAGAAACTCCACAACTAGAAACTCCACAACTGGAAACTCCACTACTAGATACTCCACAACTGGAAACTCGGCAACTAGAAACTCCACAACTAGAGACTCCACAACTTGAAACTCCACAACTAGAGACTCTGCAACTAGAAACTCCACAACTTGAAACTCCACAACTGGAAACTCCACAACTAGAAACTCCACAGCTTGAGACTCCGCAACTTGAAACTCCACAACTTGAAACTTCGCAACTAGAAACTCCGCAACTAGGGACTCCACAACTAGAAGCTCCACAACTAGAAACTCCACAACTCGAAACTCCACTGCTAGATACTCCACAACTGGAAACTCGACAACTAGAAACTCCACATCTAGAGACTCCACAATTTGAAACTCCACAACTAGAGACTCTGCAACTAGAAACTCAACAACTAGGTACTCCACAACTGAACAACTAGAAACTCCACAACTGGAAAATCCACAACTAGATACTCCACAACTAGAAAATCTACAACTAGAAACTCCACAACTATAGACTCCACAACTTGAAACTCCACAAGTTTAAACTCCACAACTTGAGACTCCACAAGTAGAAACTCCACAACTAGAAACTCCACAACTGGAAACTCCCCAACTAGAAACTCCGCAACTAGAAACTCCGCAACAGGAGACTCTAACACTAGAAACTCCACAACTAGAAACTTCAAAACTAGAAACTCCACAACTAGAAACTTCACAACTAGAAACTCCGCAACTAGAGACTCCACAACTAGAAACTCCACAACTTGAAACTCCACAACTAGAAACTCCACAACCAGAAACTCCACAACTAGAAACTCCGCAACTAGAAACTCCACAAATAGAGACTCGGCAACTAGAAATTTCATATCTAGAAACTCCACAACGAGAAACTGTAAAACTAGACTTCACAACTAGAAACTCAACAACTAGAAACTCCACAACTAAAAACTCCACAACTGGAAACTCCACAACTTGAGACTTCGCAACTTGAAACTCCACAACAATAAACTCCGCTATTAAAAACTCCGCAACTAGAAACTCCGCAACTAGAAACTCCACAACTTGAAACTCCACAACTAGATACTCCACAACTGGAAACTCCACAACTAGATACTTCACAAATGGAAACTCCACAACTAGATACTCCACAACTGGAAACTCCACAACTAGAAACTCCACAACTAGAGACTCCACAACTCGGAACTCCCCAACTAGAAACTCCACAACTAGAAACTCCACAACTGGAAACTCCACAACTAGATACTCCGCAACTAGAAACTCCACAACTAGAGACTCCACAACTTGAAACTCCACAACTAGAAACTCCACAACTAGAAACTCTGCAACTAGAGACTCCACAACTAGAAACTCCACAACTAGAAACTCCGCAACTAGAAACTCCACAACTAGAAACTCCACAACTAGAAACTCCACAACTAGAAACTCCACAACTAGAGATTCCGCAACTAGAAACTCCACAACCAGAGACTCCGCAACTAGAAACTCCGCAGCTAGAAACTCCACAAATAGAAACTCCGCAACTAGAAACTCCGCAGCTAGAAACTACACAACTAGAGACTCCACAAATAGAAACTCCACAACTAGAAACTCCACAACTGGAAACTCCCCAACTAGAAACTCCGCAACTAGAAACTCCGCAACAGGAGACTCTACAACTAGAAACTCCACGACTAGAAACTCCACAACTCGAAACTCCACAACTGGAAACTCCACAACTAGACACTCCACAACTAAAAACTCTTCAACTTGAAACTCCTCAACTAGAAACTCCACAACCAGAAACTTCACAACTAGAAACTCCGCAACAAGAGACTCTACAACTAGAAACTCCACAACTAGAAACTCCAAAACGAGAAACTCCACAACTAGAAACTCCACAAGTTTAAAGTCCACAACTTGAGACTCCACAACTAGAAACTCCACAACCAGAAACTCCACAACTAGAAACTCCGCAACTAGAAACTCCGCAACTAGAGACTCCACAACTAGAAACTCCACAACTAGAAACTCCACAACTACAAACTCCACAAATACAGACTCGGCAACTAGAAATTCCATATCTAGAAACTCCACAACTAGTAACTGCAAAACTAGAGACTTCACAACTAGAAACTCAACAACTAGAAACTCCACAACTAAAAACTCCACAACTGGAAACTCCACAACTTGAGACTCCGCAACTTGAAACTTCACATCTAGAAACTCCGCTATTAAAAACTCCGCAACTAGAAACTCCGCAACTAGAAACTTCACAACTTAAAACTCCACAACTAGATACTCCACAACTGGAAACTCCACAACTAGATACTTCACAACTGGAAACTCCACAACTAGATACTCCACAACTGGAAACTCCACAACTAGAGACTCCACAACTCGAAACTCCACAACTAGAAACTCCACAACTAAAAACTCCACAACGAGAGACTCCACAGCTTCACAACTAGAAACTCCACAACTGGAAACTCCACAACTAGATACTCTGCAACTAGAAACTCCACAACCATAGACTCCACAACTTGAAACTCCACAACTTGAAACTCCACAACTTGAGACTCCACAACTAGAAACTCCACAACTTGAAACTCCGCAGCTTGAGACTCCGCAACTAGAAACTCCACAACTAGGGACTCCGCAACTAGAAACTCCACAACTAGAAACTCCACAACTGGAAACTCCACTACTAGATACTCCACAACTGGAAACTCGGCAACTAGAAACTCCACAACTAGAGACTCCACAACTTGAAACTCCACAACTAGAGACTGCAACTAGAAACTCCACAACTCGAAACTCCACAACTGGAAACTCCACAACTAGAAACTCAACAGCTTGAGACTCCGCAACTTGAAACTCCACAACTTGAAACTTCGCAACTAGAAACTCCGCAACTAGGGACTCCACAACTAGAAACTCCACAACTAGAAACTCCACAACTCGAAACTCCACTACTAGATACTCCACAACTGGAAACTCGACAACTAGAAACTCCACATCTAGAGACTCCACAATTTGAAACTCCACAACTAGAGACTCTGCAACTAGAAACTCAACAACTAGATACTCCACAACTGAACAACTAGAAACTCCACAACGGGAAAATCCACAACTAGATACTCCACAACTGGAAACTCCCCAACTAGAAACTCCGGAACTAGAAACTCCGCAACAGGAGACTCTAACACTAGAAACTCCACAACTAGAAACTCCACAGCTTGAGACTCCGCAACTTGAAACTCCACAACTTGAAACTTCGCAACTAGAAACTCCGCAACTAGGGACTCCACAACTAGAAACTCCACAACTAGAAACTCCACAACTCGAAACTCCACAACTTGAGACTCCGCAACTTGAAACTTCACAACTAGAAACTCCGCTATTAAAAACTCCGCAACTAGAAACTCCGCAACTAGAAACTTCACAACTTAAAACTCCACAACTAGATACTCCACAACTGGAAACTCCACAACTAGATACTTCACAACTGGAAACTCCATAACTAGATACTCCACAACTGGAAACTCCACAACTAGAGACTCCACAACTCGAAACTCCACAACTAGAAACTCCACAACTAAAAACTTCACAACAAGAGACTCCACAGCTTCACAACTAGAAACTCCACAACTGGAAACTCCACAACTAGAAACTCCGCAACTAGAAACTCCGCAACTAGAGACTCCACAACCAGAAACTCCACAACTAGAAACTCCACAACTACAAACTCCACAAATACAGACTCGGCAACTAGAAATTCCATATCTAGAAACTCCACAACTAGTAACTGCAAAACTAGAGACTTCACAACTAGAAACTCAACAACTAGAAACTCCACAACTAAAAACTCCACAACTGGAAACTCCACAACTTGAGACTCCGCAACTTGAAACTCCACAACAATAAACTCCGTTATTAAAAACTCCGCAACTAGAAACTCCGCAACTAGAAACTCCACAACTTGAAACTCCACAACTAGATACTCCACAACTGGAAACTCCACAACTAGATACTTCACAAATGGAAACTCCACAACTAGATACTCCACAACTGGAAACTCCACAACTAGAAACTCCACAACTAGAGACTCCACAACTCGAAACTCCACAACTAGAAACTCCACAACTAGAAACTCCACAACTGGAAACTCCACAACTAGATACTCCGCAACTAGAAACTCCACAACTAGAGACTCCACAACTTGAAACTCCACACCTAGAAACTCCACAACTAAAAACTTCACAACAAGAGACTCCACAGCTTCACAACTAGAAACTCCACAACCAGAAACTCCACAACTAGAAACTCCGCAACTAGAAACTCCGCAACTAGAGACTCCACAACTAGAAACTCCACAACTAGAAACTCCACAACTACAAACTCCACAAATACAGACTCGGCAACTAGAAATTCCATATCTAGAAACTCCACAACTAGTAACTGCAAAACTAGAGACTTCACAACTAGAAACTCAACAACTAGAAACTCCACAACTAAAAACTCCACAACTGGAAACTCCACAACTTGAGACTCCGCAACTTGAAACTCCACAACAATAAACTCCGCTATTAAAAACTCCGCAACTAGAAACTCCGCAACTAGAAACTCCACAACTTGAAACTCCACAACTAGATACTCCACAACTGGAAACTCCACAACTAGATACTTCACAAATGGAAACTCCACAACTAGATACTCCACAACTGGAAACTCCACAACTAGAAACTCCACAACTAGAGACTCCACAACTCGAAACTCCACAACTAGAAACTCCACAACTAGAAACTCCACAACTGGAAACTCCACAACTAGATACTCCGCAACTAGAAACTCCACAACTAGAGACTCCACAACTTGAAACTCCACAACTAGAAACTCCACAACTAGAAACTCTGCAACTAGAGACTCCACAACTAGAAACTCCACAACTAGAAACTCCGCAACTAGAAACTCCACAACTAGAAACTCCACAACTAGAAACTCCACAACTAGAAACTCCACAACTAGAGATTCCGCAACTAGAAACTCCACAACCAGAGACTCCGCAACTAGAAACTCCGCAGCTAGAAACTCCACAAATAGAAACTCCGCAACTAGAAACTCCGCAGCTAGAAACTACACAACTAGAGACTCCGCAAATAGAAACTCCACAACTAGAAACTTCCCAACTGGAAACTCCCCAACTAGAAACTCCGCAACTAGAAACTCCGCAACAGGAGACTCTACAACTAGAAACTCCACGACTAGAAACTCCAAAACTAGAAACTCCACAACTCGAAACTCCACAACTGGAAACTCCACAACTAGAGACTCCACAACTAAACACTCTTCAACTTGAAACTCCTCAACTAGAAACTCCACAACCAGAAACTTCACAACTAGAAACTCTGCAACAGGAGACTCTACAACTAGAAACTCCACAACTAGAAACTCCAAAACGAGAAACTCCACAACTAGAAACTCCACAAGTTTAAAGTCCACAACTTGAGACTCCACAACTAGAAACTCCACAACTTGAAACTCCTCAACTAGAAACTCCACAACCAGAAACTCCACAACTAGAAACTCCGCAACTAGAAACTCCGCAACTAGAGACTCCACAACTAGAAACTCCACAACTAGAAACTCCACAACTACAAACTCCACAAATACAGACTCGGCAATTAGAAATTCCATATCTAGAAACTCCACAACTAGTAACTGCAAAACTAGAGACTTCACAACTAGAAACTCAACAACTAGAAACTCCACAACTAAAAACTCCACAACTGGAAACTCCACAACTTGAGACTCCGCAACTTGAAACTTCACATCTAGAAACTCCGCTATTAAAAACTCCGCAACTAGAAACTCCGCAACTAGAAACTTCACAACTAGAAACTCCACAACTCGAAACTCCACTACTAGATACTCCACAACTGGAAACTCGACAACTAGAAACTCCACATCTAGAGACTCCACAATTTGAAACTCCACAACTAGAGACTCTGCAACTAGAAACTCAACACCTAGGTACTCCACAACTGAACAACTAGAAACTCCACAACTGGAAAATCCACAACTAGATACTCCACAACTAGAAAATCTACAACTAGAAACTCCACAACTATAGACTCCACAACTTGAAACTCCACAAGTTTCAACTCCACAACTTGAGACTCCACAAGTAGAAACTCCACAACTAGAAACTCCACAACTGGAAACTCCCCAACTAGAAACTCCGCAACTAGAAACTCCGCAACAGGAGACTCTAACACTAGAAACTCCACAACTAGAAACTTCAAAACTAGAAACTCCACAACTAGAAACTTCACAACTAGAAACTCCGCAACTAGAGACTCCACAACTAGAAACTCCACAACTTGAAACTCCACAACTAGAAACTCCACAACCAGAAACTCCACAACTAGAAACTCCGCAACTAGAAACTCCACAAATAGAGACTCGGCAACTAGAAATTTCATATCTAGAAACTCCACAACGAGAAACTGTAAAACTAGACTTCACAACTAGAAACTCAACAACTAGAAACTCCACAACTAAAAACTCCACAACTGGAAACTCCACAACTAGACACTCCACAACTAAAAACTCTTCAACTTGAAACTCCTCAACTAGAAACTCCACAACTAGAAACTCCACAAAAGAGACTCCGCGACTTCACAATTAGAAACTCCACAACTGGAAACTCCACAAATAGATACTCTGCAACTAGAAACTCCACAACTAGAGACTCCACAACTTGAAACTCCACAACTTTAAACTCCATAACTTGAGACTCCACACCTAGAAACTCCACAACTTGAAACTCCACAGCTTGAGACTCCGCAACTAGAAACTCCACAACTAGGGACTCCACAACTGGAAACTCCACTACTAGATACTCCACAACTGAAAACTCGGCAACTAGAAACTCCACAACTAGAGACTCTGCAACTAGAAACTCCACAACTCGAAACTCCACAACTGGAAACTCCACAACGAGACACTCCACAACAAAAAAACTCTTCAACTAGAAACTCCTAAACTAGAGACTCCCCAACTAGAGAATCTACAACTAGAGACTTCAAACTAGAAACTCAACAACTAGAAACTCCACAAATAAAAACTCAACAACTAGAAACTCCCCAGCTTGAGACTCCGCAACTTAAAACTCCACAACTAGAAACTCCGCAACTAGAAACTCCACAACAAGGGACTCCACAACTAGAAACTCCACAACTAGAAACTTCACAACTCGAAACTCCACTACTAGATACTCCATAACTGGAAACTCGACAACTAGAAACTCCACATCTAGAGACTCCACAACTTGAAACTCCACAACTAGAGACTCTGCAACTAGAAACTCAACAACTAGAGACTCCGCAACTCAACAATTAGAAACTCCACAACTGGAAAATCCACAACTAGACACTCCACAACTAGAAAATCTACAACTAGAAACTCCACAACTATAGACTCCACAACTTGAAACTCCACAAGTTTAAACTCCACAACTTGAGACTCCACAACTAGAAACTCCACAACTAGAAACTCCACAACTGGGAACTCCCCAACTAGAAACTCCGCAACTAGAAACTCCGCAACAGGAGACTCTACAACTAGAAACTCCACAACTAGAAACTCGAAAACTAGAAACTCCACAACTAGAAACTTCACAACTAGAAACTCCGCAACTAGAGACTCCACAACTAGAAACTTCACAACTTGAAACTCCTCAAATAGAAACTCCACAACCAGAAACTCCACAACTAGAAACTCCGCAACTAGAAACTCCGCAACTAGAGACTCCACAACTAGAAACCCCACAACTAGAAACTCCACAACTTCAAACTCTATTAAAACAGACTCGGCAACTAGAAATTCCATATCTAGAAACTCCACAACTAGAAACTGCAAAACTAGAGACTTCACAACTAGAAACTCAACAACTAGAAACTCCACAACTAAAAACTCCACAACTGGAAACTCCACAACTTGAGACTCCGCAACTTGAAAATTCACAACTAGAAACTCCGCTATTAAAAACTCCGCAACTAGAAACTCCGCAACTAAAAACTCCACAACTTAAAACTCCACAACTAGATACTCCACAACTGGAAACTCCACAACTAGATACTTCACAACGGTAAACTCAACAACTAGATACTCCACAACTGGAAACTCCACAACTAGAAACTCCACAACTAGAGACTCCACAACTCGAAACTCCACAACTAGAAACTCCACGACTAGAAACTGCACAACCAGAAACTCCGCAACTCCACAACTAGAAACTCCACAACTGGAAACTCCACAACTAGATACTCTGCAACTAGAAACTCCACAACTAGAGACTCCACAACTTGATACTCCACAACTTTAAGCTCCACAACTTGAGACTCCACAACTAGAAACTGCGCAACTTGAAACTCCGCAGCTTGAGACTCCGCAACTGGAAATTCCACAACTATGGACTCCGCCACTAGAAACTCCACAGCTAGAAACTCCACAACTGGAAACTCCACTACAAGATACTCCACAACTGGAAACTCGGCAACTAGAAACTCTACGACTAGAGACTCCATAACTTGAAACTCCACAACTAGAAACTCCACAACTCGAAACTCCACTACTAGATACTCCACAACTGGAAACTCGACAACTAGAAACTCCACATCTAGAGACTCCACAACTTGAAACTCCGCAACTAGAGACTCTGCAACTAGAAACTCAACAACTAGAGACTGCGCAACTCAACAACTATAAACTCCACAACTGGAAAATCCACAACTAGATACTCCACAACTAGAAAATATACAACTAGAAACTCCACAACTATAGACTCCCCAACTTGAAACTCCACAAGTGTAAACTTCACAACTTGAGAATCCACAACTAGAAACTCCACAACTGAAAACTCCCCAACTACAAACTCCGCAACTAGAAACTCCGCAACAGGAGACTCTACAACTAGAAACTCCATAACTAGAAACTCCAAAACGAGAAACTCCACAACTAGAAACTCCACAAGTTTAAAGTCCACAACTTGAGACTCCACAACTAGAAACTCTACAACTTGAAACTCCTCAACTAGAAACTCCACAACCAGAAACTCCACAACCAGAAACTCCACAACTAGAAACTCCGCAACTAGAAACTCCACAAATAGAGACTCGGCAACTAGAAATTTCATATCTAGAAACTCCACAACGAGAAACTGTAAAACTAGACTTCACAACTAGAAACTCAACAACTAGAAACTCCACAACTAAAAACTCCACAACTGGAAACTCCACAACTAGACACTCCACAACTAAAAACTCTTCAACTTGAAACTCCTCAACTAGAAACTCCACAACTAGAAACTCCACAAAAGAGACTCCGCGACTTCACAATTAGAAACTCCACAACTGGAAACTCCACAAATAGATACTCTGCAACTAGAAACTCCACAACTAGAGACTCCACAACTTGAAACTCCACAACTTTAAACTCCATAACTTGAGACTCCACACCTAGAAACTCCACAACTTGAAACTCCACAGCTTGAGACTCCGCAACTAGAAACTCCACAACTAGGGACTCCACAACTGGAAACTCCACTACTAGATACTCCACAACTGAAAACTCGGCAACTAGAAACTCCACAACTAGAGACTCTGCAACTAGAAACTCCACAACTCGAAACTCCACAACTGGAAACTCCACAACGAGACACTCCACAACAAAAAAACTCTTCAACTAGAAACTCCTAAACTAGAGACTCCCCAACTAGAGAATCTACAACTAGAGACTTCAAACTAGAAACTCAACAACTAGAAACTCCACAACTAAAAACTCAACAACTAGAAACTCCCCAGCTTGAGACTCCGCAACTTAAAACTCCACAACTAGAAACTCCGCAACTAGAAACTCCACAACAAGGGACTCCACAACTAGAAACTCCACAACTAGAAACTTCACAACTCGAAACTCCACTACTAGATACTCCATAACTGGAAACTCGACAACTAGAAACTCCACATCTAGAGACTCCACAACTTGAAACTCCACAACTAGAGACTCTGCAACTAGAAACTCAACAACTAGAGACTCCGCAACTCAACAATTAGAAACTCCACAACTGGAAAATCCACAACTAGACACTCCACAACTAGAAAATCTACAACTAGAAACTCCACAACTATAGACTCCACAACTTGAAACTCCACAAGTTTAAACTCCACAACTTGAGACTCCACAACTAGAAACTCCACAACTAGAAACTCCACAACTGGGAACTCCCCAACTAGAAACTCCGCAACTAGAAACTCCGCAACAGGAGACTCTACAACTAGAAACTCCACAACTAGAAACTCGAAAACTAGAAACTCCACAACTAGAAACTTCACAACTAGAAACTCCGCAAGTAGAGACTCCACAACTAGAAACTTCACAACTTGAAACTCCTCAAATAGAAACTCCACAACCAGAAACTCCACAACTAGAAACTCCGCAACTAGAAACTCCGCAACTAGAGACTCCACAACTAGAAACCCCACAACTAGAAACTCCACAACTTCAAACTCTATTAAAACAGACTCGGCAACTAGAAATTCCATATCTAGAAACTCCACAACTAGAAACTGCAAAACTAGAGACTTCACAACTAGAAACTCAACAACTAGAAACTCCACAACTAAAAACTCCACAACTGGAAACTCCACAACTTGAGACTCCGCAACTTGAAAATTCACAACTAGAAACTCCGCTATTAAAAACTCCGCAACTAGAAACTCCGCAACTAAAAACTCCACAACTTAAAACTCCACAACTAGATACTCCACAACTGGAAACTCCACAACTAGATACTTCACAACGGTAAACTCAACAACTAGATACTCCACAACTGGAAACTCCACAACTAGAAACTCCACAACTAGAGACTCCACAACTCGAAACTCCACAACTAGAAACTCCACGACTAGAAACTGCACAACCAGAAACTCCGCAACTCCACAACTAGAAACTCCACAACTGGAAACTCCACAACTAGATACTCTGCAACTAGAAACTCCACAACTAGAGACTCCACAACTTGATACTCCACAACTTTAAGCTCCACAACTTGAGACTCCACAACTAGAAACTGCGCAACTTGAAACTCCGCAGCTTGAGACTCCGCAACTGGAAATTCCACAACTATGGACTCCGCCACTAGAAACTCCACAGCTAGAAACTCCACAACTGGAAACTCCACTACAAGATACTCCACAACTGGAAACTCGGCAACTAGAAACTCTACGACTAGAGACTCCACAACTTGAAACTCCACAACTAGAAACTCCATAACTCGAAACTCCACTACTAGATACTCCACAACTGGAAACTCGACAACTAGAAACTCCACATCTAGAGACTCCACAACTTGAAACTCCGCAACTAGAGACTCTGCAACTAGAAACTCAACAACTAGAGACTGCGCAACTCAACAACTATAAACTCCACAACTGGAAAATCCACAACTAGATACTCCACAACTAGAAAATATACAACTAGAAACTCCACAACTATAGACTCCCCAACTTGAAACTCCACAAGTGTAAACTTCACAACTTGAGAATCCACAACTAGAAACTCCACAACTGAAAACTCCCCAACTACAAACTCCGCAACTAGAAACTCCGCAACAGGAGACTCTACAACTAGAAACTCCACAACTAGAAACTCCAAAACGAGAAACTCCACAACTAGAAACTCCACAAGTTTAAAGTCCACAACTTGAGACTCCACAACTAGAAACTCTACAACTTGAAACTCCTCAACTAGAAACTCCACAACCAGAAACTCCACAACTAGAAACTCCGCAACTAGAAACTCCGCAACTAGAGACTCCACAACTAGAAACTCCACAACTAGAAACTCCACAACTACAAACTCCACAAATACAGACTCGGCAACTAGAAATTCCATATCTAGAAACTCCACAACTAGTAACTGCAAAACTAGAGACTTCACAACTAGAAACTCAACAACTAGAAACTCCACAACTAAAAACTCCACAACTGGAAACTCCACAACTTGAGACTCCGCAACTTGAAACATCACAACTAGAAACTCCGCTATTAAAAACTCCGCAACTAGAAACTCCGCAACTAGAAACTTCACAACTTAAAACTCCACAACTAGATACTCCACAACTGGAAACTCCACAACTAGATACTTCACAACTGGAAACTCCACAACTAGATACTCCACAACTGGAAACTCCACAACTAGAGACTCCACAACTCGAAACTCCACAACTAGAAACTCCACAACTAAAAACTTCACAACCAGAGACTCCACAGCTTCACAACTAGAAACTCCACAACTGGAAACTCCACAACTAGATACTCTGCAACTAGAAACTCCACAACTAGAGACTCCACAACTTGAAACTCCACAACTTGAAACTCCACAACTTGAGACTCCACAACTAGAAACTCCACAACTTGAAACTCCGCAGCTTGAGACTCCGCAACTAGAAACTCCACAACTAGGGACTCCGCAACTAGAAACTCCACAACTAGAAACTCCACAACTGGAAACTCCACTACTAGATACTCCACAACTGGAAACTCGGCAACTAGAAACTCCACAACTAGAGACTCCACAACTTGAAACTCCACAACTAGAGACTCTGCAACTAGAAACTCCACAACTTGAAACTCCACAACTGGAAACTCCACAACTAGAAACTCCACAGCTTAAGACTCCGCAACTTGAAACTCCACAACTTGAAACTTCGCAACTAGAAACTCCGCAACTAGGGACTCCACAACTAGAAACTCCACAACTAGAAACTCCACAACTCGAAACTCCACTACTAGATACTCCACAACTGGAAACTCGACAACTAGAAACTCCACATCTAGAGACTCCACAATTTGAAACTCCACAACTAGAGACTCTGCAACTAGAAACTCAACAACTAGGTACTCCACAACTGAACAACTAGAAACTCCACAACTGGAAAATCCACAACTAGATACTCCACAACTAGAAAATCTACAACAAGAAACTCCACAACTATAGACTCCACAACTTGAAACTCCACAAGTTTAAACTCCACAACTTGAGACTCCACAAGTAGAAACTCCACAACTAGAAACTCCACAACTGGAAACTCCCTACTAGAAACTCCGCAACTAGAAACTCCGAAACAGGAGACTCTAACACTAGAAACTCCACAACTAGAAACTTCAAAACTAGAAACTCCACAACTAGAAACTTCACAACTAGAAACTCCGCAACTAGAGACTCCACAACTAGAAACTCCACAACTTGAAACTCCACAGCTAGAAACTCCACAACCAGAAACTCCACAACTAGAAACTCCGCAACTAGAAACTCCACAAATAGAGACTCGGCAACTAGAAATTTCATATCTAGAAACTCCACAACGAGAAACTGTAAAACTAGACTTCACAACTAGAAATTCAACAACTAGAAACTCCACAACTAAAAACTCCACAACTGGAAACTCCACAACTTGAGACTCCGCAACTTGAAACTCCACAACAATAAACTCCGCTATTAAAAACTCCGCAACTAGAAACTCCGCAACTAGAAACTCCACAACTTGAAACTCCACAACTAGATACTCCACAACTGGAAACTCCACAACTAGATACTTCACAAATGGAAACTCCACAACTAGATACTCCACAACTGGAAACTCCACAACTGGAAACTCCATAACTAGAGACTCCACAACTCGAAACTCCACAACTAGAAACTCCACAACTAGAAACTCCACAACTGGAAACTCCACAACTAGATACTCCGCAACTAGAAACTCCACAACTAGAGACTCCACAACTTGAAACTCCACAACTAGAAACTCCACAACTAGAAACTCTGCAACTAGAGACTCCACAACTAGAAACTCCACAACTAGAAACTCCGCAACTAGAAACTCCACAACTAGAAACTCCACAACTAGAAACTCCACAACTAGAAACTCCACAACTAGAGATTCCGCAACTAGAAACTCCACAACCAGAGACTCCGCAACTAGAAACTCCGCAGCTAGAAACTCCACAAATAGAAACTCCGCAACTAGAAACTCCGCAGCTAGAAACTACACAACTAGAGACTCCACAAATAGAAACTCCACAACTAGAAACTCCACAACTGGAAACTCCCCAACTAGAAACTCCGCAACTAGAAACTCCGCAACAGGAGACTCTACAACTAGAAACTCCACGACTAGAAACTCCAAAACTAGAAACTCCACAACTCGAAACTCCACAACTGGAAACTCCACAACTAGACACTCCACAACTAAAAACTCTTCAACTTGAAACTCCTCAACTAGAAACTCCACAACCAGAAACTTCACAACTAGAAACTCCGCAACAGGAGACTCTACAACTAGAAACTCCACAACTAGAAACTCCAAAACGAGAAACTCCACAACTAGAAACTCCACAAGTTTAAAGTCCACAACTTGAGACTCCACAACTAGAAACTCCACAACCAGAAACTCCACAACTAGAAACTCCGCAACTAGAAACTCCGCAACTAGAGACTCCACAACTAGAAACTCCACAACTAGAAACTCCACAACTACAAACTCCACAAATACAGACTCGGCAACTAGAAATTCCATATCTAGAAACTCCACAACTAGTAACTGCAAAACTAGAGACTTCACAACTAGAAACTCAACAACTAGAAACTCCACATCTAAAAACTCCACAACTGGAAACTCCACAACTTGAGACTCCGCAACTTGAAACTTCACATCTAGAAACTCCGCTATTAAAAACTCCGCAACTAGAAACTCCGCAACTAGAAACTTCACAACCTAAAACTCCACAACTAGATACTCCACAACTGGAAACTCCACAACTAGATACTTCACAACTGGAAACTCCACAACTAGATACTCCACAACTGGAAACTCCACAACTAGAGACTCCACAACTCGAAACTCCACAACTAGAAACTCCACAACTAAAAACTCCACAACGAGAGACTCCACAGCTTCACAACTAGAAACTCCACAACTGGAAACTCCACAACTAGATACTCTGCAACTAGAAACTCCACAACTATAGACTCCACAACTTGAAACTCCACAACTTGAAACTCCACAACTTGAGACTCCACAACTAGAAACTCCACAACTTGAAACTCCGTAGCTTGAGACTCCGCAACTAGAAACTCCACAACTAGGGACTCCGCAAGTAGAAACTCCACAACTAGAAACTCCACAACTGGAAACTCCACTACTAGATACTCCACAACTGGAAACTCGGCAACTAGAAACTCCACAACTATAGACTCCCCAACTTGAAACTCCACAAGTGTAAACTTCACAACTTGAGAATCCACAACTAGAAACTCCACAACTGAAAACTCCCCTACTAGAAACTCCGCAACTAGAAACTCCGCAACAGGAGACTCTACAACTAGAAACTTCACAACTAGAAACTCCAAAACGAGAAACTCCACAACTAGAAACTCCACAAGTTTAAAGTCCACAACTTGAGACTCCACAACTAGAAACTCTACAACTTGAAACTCCTCAACTAGAAACTCCACAACCAGAAACTCCACAACTAGAAACTCCGCAACTAGAAACTCCGCAACTAGAAACTCCACAACTAGAAACTCCACAACTAGAAACTCCACAACTACAAACTCCACAAATACAGACTCGGCAACTAGAAATTCCATATTTAGAAACTCCACAACTAGTAACTGCAAAACTAGAGACTTCACAACTAGAAACTCAACAACTAGAAACTCCACAACTAAAAACTCCACAACTGGAAACTCCACAACTTGAGACTCCGCAACTTGAAACATCACAACTAGAAACTCCGCTATTAAAAACTCCGCAACTAGAAACTCCGCAACTAGAAACTTCACAACTTAAAACTCCACAACTAGATACTCCACAACTGGAAACTCCACAACTAGATACTTCACAACTGGAAACTCCACAACTAGATACTCCACAACTGGAAACTCCACAACTAGAGACTCCACAACTCGAAACTCCACAACTAGAAACTCCACAACTAAAAACTTCACAACCAGAGACTCCACAGCTTCACAACTAGAAACTCCACAACTGGAAACTCCACAACTAGATACTCTGCAACTAGAAACTCCACAACTAGAGACTCCACAACTTGAAACTCCACAACTTGAAACTCCACAACTTGAGACTCCACAACTAGAAACTCCACAACTTGAAACTCCGCTGCTTGAGACTCCGCAACTAGAAACTCCACAACTAGGGACTCCGCAACTAGAAACTCCACAACTAGAAACTCCACAACTGGAAACTCCACTACTAGATACTCCACAACTGGAAACTCGGCAACTAGAAACTCCACAACTAGAGACTCCACAACTTGAAACTCTACAACTCGAAACTCCACAACTAGAAACTCCACAGCTTGAGACTCCGCAACTTGAAACTCCACAACTTGAAACTTCGCAACTAGAAACTCCGCAACTAGGGACTCCACAACTAGAAACTCCACAACTAGAAACTCCACAACTCGAAACTCCACTACTAGATACTCCACAACTGGAAACTCGACAACTAGAAACTCCACATCTAGAGACTCCACAATTTGAAACTCCACAACTAGAGACTCTGCAACTAGAAACTCAACAACTAGGTACTCCACAACTGAACAACTAGAAACTCCACAACTGGAAAATCCACAACTAGATACTCCACAACTAGAAAATCTACAACTAGAAACTCCACAACTATAGACTCCACAACTTGAAACTCCACAAGTTTAAACTCCACAACTTGAGACTCCACAAGTAGAAACTCCACAACTAGAAACTCCACAACTGGAAACTCCCCAACTAGAAACTCCGCAACTAGAAACTCCGCAACAGGAGACTCTAACACTAGAAACTCCACAACTAGAAACTTCAAAACTAGAAACTCCACAACTAGAAACTTCACAACTAGAAACTCCGCAACTAGAGACTCCACAACTAGAAACTCCACAACTTGAAACTCCACAGCTAGAAACTCCACAACCAGAAACTCCACAACTAGAAACTCCGCAACTAGAAACTCCACAAATAGAGACTCGGCAACTAGAAATTTCATATCTAGAAACTCCACAACGAGAAACTGTAAAACTAGACTTCACAACTAGAAACTCAACAACTAGAAACTCCACAACTAAAAACTCCACAACTGGAAACTCCACAACTTGAGACTCCGCAACTTGAAACTCCACAACAATAAACTCCGCTATTAAAAACTCCGCAACTAGAAACTCCGCAACTAGAAACTCCACAACTTGAAACTCCACAACTAGATACTCCACAACTGGAAACTCCACAACTAGATACTTCACAAATGGAAACTCCACAACTAGATACTCCACAACTGGAAACTCCACAACTAGAAACTTCATAACTAGAGACTCCACAACTCGAAACTCCACAACTAGAAACTCCACAACTAGAAACTCCACAACTGGAAACTCCACAACTAGATACTCCGCAACTAGAAACTCCACAACTAGAGACTCCACAACTTGAAACTCCACAACTAGAAACTCCACAACTAGAAACTCTGCAACTAGAGACTCCACAACTAGAAACTCCACAACTAGAAACTCCGCAACTAGAAACTCCACAACTAGAATCTCCACAACTAGAAACTCCACAACTAGAAACTCCACAACTAGAGATTCCCAACTAGAAACTCCACAACCAGAGACTCCGCAACTAGAAACTCCGCAGCTAGAAACTCCACAAATAGAAACTCCGCAACTAGAAACTCCGCAGCTAGAAACTACACAACTAGAGACTCCACAAATAGAAACTCCACAACTAGAAACTCCACAACTGGAAACTCCCCAACTAGAAACTCCGCAACTAGAAACTCCGCAACAGGAGACTCTACAACTAGAAACTCCACGACTAGAAACTCCAAAACTAGAAACTCCACAACTCGAAACTCCACAACTGGAAACTCCACAACTAGACACTCCACAACTAAAAACTCTTCAACTTGAAACTCCTCAACTAGAAACTCCACAACCAGAAACTTCACAACTAGAAACTCCGCAACAGGAGACTCTACAACTAGAAACTCCACAACTAGAAACTCCAAAACGAGAAACTCCACAACTAGAAACTCCACAAGTTTAAAGTCCACAACTTGAGACTCCACAACTAGAAACTCCACAACCAGAAACTCCACAACTAGAAACTCCGCAACTAGAAACTCCGCAACTAGAGACTCCACAACTAGAAACTCCACAACTAGAAACTCCACAACTACAAACTCCACAAATACAGACTCGGCAACTAGAAATTCCATATCTAGAAACTCCACAACTAGTAACTGCAAAACTAGAGACTTCATAACTAGAAACTCAACAACTAGAAACTTGACAACTTAAAACTCCACAACTAGATACTCCACAACTGGAAACTCCACAACTAGATACTTCACAACTGGAAACTCCACAACTAGATACTCCACAACTGGAAACTCCACAACTAGAGACTCCACAACTCGAAACTCCACAACTAGAAACTCCACAACTAAAAACTCCACAACGAGAGACTCCACAGCTTCACAACTAGAAACTCCACAACTGGAAACTCCACAACTAGATACTCTGCAACTAGAAACTCCACAACTATAGACTCCACAACTTGAAACTCCACAACTTGAAACTCCACAACTTGAGACTCCACAACTAGAAACTCCACAACTTGAAACTCCGTAGCTTGAGACTCCGCAACTAGAAACTCCACAACTAGGGACTCCGCAACTAGAAACTCCACAACTAGAAACTCCACAACTGGAAACTCCACTACTAGATACTCCACAACTGGAAACTCGGCAACTAGAAACTCCACAACTATAGACTCCCCAACTTGAAACTCCACAAGTGTAAACTTCACAACTTGAGAATCCACAACTAGAAACTCCACAACTGAAAACTCCCCAACTAGAAACTCCGCAACTAGAAACTCCGCAACAGGAGACTCTACAACTAGAAACTCCACAACTAGAAACTCCAAAACGAGAAACTCCACAACTAGAAACTCCACAAGTTTAAAGTCCACAACTTGAGACTCCACAACTAGAAACT
Source organism: Rhipicephalus microplus (assembly GCF_043290135.1). Classification (NCBI taxonomy): domain Eukaryota; kingdom Metazoa; phylum Arthropoda; class Arachnida; order Ixodida; family Ixodidae; genus Rhipicephalus; species Rhipicephalus microplus. The sequence continues at coordinate 1,274,979 of NW_027464642.1, read as the reverse complement.
CTACAACTTGAAACTCCTCAACTAGAAACTCCACAACCAGAAACTCCACAACTAGAAACTCCGCAACTAGAAACTCCGCAACTAGAAACTCCACAACTAGAAACTCCACAACTACAAACTCCACAAATACAGACTCGGCAACTAGAAATTCCATATCTAGAAACTCCACAACTAGTAACTGCAAAACTAGAGACTTCACAACTAGAAACTCAACAACTAGAAACTCCACAACTAAAAACTCCACAACTGGAAACTCCACAACTTGAGACTCCGCAACTTGAAACATCACAACTAGAAACTCCGCTATTAAAAACTCCGCAACTAGAAACTCCGCAACTAGAAACTTCACAACTTAAAACTCCACAACTAGATACTCCACAACTGGAAACTCCACAACTAGATACTTCACAACTGGAAACTCCACAACTAGATACTCCACACCTGGAAACTCCACAACTAGAGACTCCACAACTCGAAACTCCACAACTAGAAACTCCACAACTAAAAACTTCACAACCAGAGACTCCACAGCTTCACAACTAGAAACTCCACAACTGGAAACTCCACAACTAGATACTCTGCAACTAGAAACTCCACAACTAGAGACTCCACAACTTGAAACTCCACAACTTGAAACTCCACAACTTGAGACTCCACAACTAGAAACTCCACAACTTGAAACTCCGCAGCTTGAGACTCCGCAACTAGAAACTCCACAACTAGGGACTCCGCAACTAGAAACTCCACAACTAGAAACTCCACAACTGGAAACTCCACTACTAGATACTCCACAACTGGAAACTCGGCAACTAGAAACTCCACAACTAGAGACTCCACAACTTGAAACTCCACAACTAGAGACTCTGCAACTAGAAACTCCACAACTTGAAACTCCACAACTGGAAACTCCACAACTAGAAACTCCACAGCTTAAGACTCCGCAACTTGAAACTCCACAACTTGAAACTTCGCAACTAGAAACTCCGCAACTAGGGACTCCACAACTAGAAACTCCACAACTAGAAACTCCACAACTCGAAACTCCACTACTAGATACTCCACAACTGGAAACTCGACAACTAGAAACTCCACATCTAGAGACTCCACAATTTGAAACTCCACAACTAGAGACTCTGCAACTAGAAACTCAACAACTAGGTACTCCACAACTGAACAACTAGAAACTCCACAACTGGAAAATCCACAACTAGATACTCCACAACTAGAAAATCTACAACAAGAAACTCCACAACTATAGACTCCACAACTTGAAACTCCACAAGTTTAAACTCCACAACTTGAGACTCCACAAGTAGAAACTCCACAACTAGAAACTCCACAACTGGAAACTCCCTACTAGAAACTCCGCAACTAGAAACTCCGAAACAGGAGACTCTAACACTAGAAACTCCACAACTAGAAACTTCAAAACTAGAAACTCCACAACTAGAAACTTCACAACTAGAAACTCCGCAACTAGAGACTCCACAACTAGAAACTCCACAACTTGAAACTCCACAGCTAGAAACTCCACAACCAGAAACTCCACAACTAGAAACTCCGCAACTAGAAACTCCACAAATAGAGACTCGGCAACTAGAAATTTCATATCTAGAAACTCCACAACGAGAAACTGTAAAACTAGACTTCACAACTAGAAATTCAACAACTAGAAACTCCACAACTAAAAACTCCACAACTGGAAACTCCACAACTTGAGACTCCGCAACTTGAAACTCCACAACAATAAACTCCGCTATTAAAAACTCCGCAACTAGAAACTCCGCAACTAGAAACTCCACAACTTGAAACTCCACAACTAGATACTCCACAACTGGAAACTCCACAACTAGATACTTCACAAATGGAAACTCCACAACTAGATACTCCACAACTGGAAACTCCACAACTGGAAACTCCATAACTAGAGACTCCACAACTCGAAACTCCACAACTAGAAACTCCACAACTAGAAACTCCACAACTGGAAACTCCACAACTAGATACTCCGCAACTAGAAACTCCACAACTAGAGACTCCACAACTTGAAACTCCACAACTAGAAACTCCACAACTAGAAACTCTGCAACTAGAGACTCCACAACTAGAAACTCCACAACTAGAAACTCCGCAACTAGAAACTCCACAACTAGAAACTCCACAACTAGAAACTCCACAACTAGAAACTCCACAACTAGAGATTCCGCAACTAGAAACTCCACAACCAGAGACTCCGCAACTAGAAACTCCGCAGCTAGAAACTCCACAAATAGAAACTCCGCAACTAGAAACTCCGCAGCTAGAAACTACACAACTAGAGACTCCACAAATAGAAACTCCACAACTAGAAACTCCACAACTGGAAACTCCCCAACTAGAAACTCCGCAACTAGAAACTCCGCAACAGGAGACTCTACAACTAGAAACTCCACGACTAGAAACTCCAAAACTAGAAACTCCACAACTCGAAACTCCACAACTGGAAACTCCACAACTAGACACTCCACAACTAAAAACTCTTCAACTTGAAACTCCTCAACTAGAAACTCCACAACCAGAAACTTCACAACTAGAAACTCCGCAACAGGAGACTCTACAACTAGAAACTCCACAACTAGAAACTCCAAAACGAGAAACTCCACAACTAGAAACTCCACAAGTTTAAAGTCCACAACTTGAGACTCCACAACTAGAAACTCCACAACCAGAAACTCCACAACTAGAAACTCCGCAACTAGAAACTCCGCAACTAGAGACTCCACAACTAGAATCTCCACAACTAGAAACTCCACAACTACAAACTCCACAAATACAGACTCGGCAACTAGAAATTCCATATCTAGAAACTCCACAACTAGTAACTGCAAAACTAGAGACTTCACAACTAGAAACTCAACAACTAGAAACTCCACATCTAAAAACTCCACAACTGGAAACTCCACAACTTGAGACTCCGCAACTTGAAACTTCACATCTAGAAACTCCGCTATTAAAAACTCCGCAACTAGAAACTCCGCAACTAGAAACTTCACAACCTAAAACTCCACAACTAGATACTCCACAACTGGAAACTCCACAACTAGATACTTCACAACTGGAAACTCCACAACTAGATACTCCACAACTGGAAACTCCACAACTAGAGACTCCACAACTCGAAACTCCACAACTAGAAACTCCACAACTAAAAACTCCACAACGAGAGACTCCACAGCTTCACAACTAGAAACTCCACAACTGGAAACTCCACAACTAGATACTCTGCAACTAGAAACTCCACAACTATAGACTCCACAACTTGAAACTCCACAACTTGAAACTCCACAACTTGAGACTCCACAACTAGAAACTCCACAACTTGAAACTCCGTAGCTTGAGACTCCGCAACTAGAAACTCCACAACTAGGGACTCCGCAAGTAGAAACTCCACAACTAGAAACTCCACAACTGGAAACTCCACTACTAGATACTCCACAACTGGAAACTCGGCAACTAGAAACTCCACAACTATAGACTCCCCAACTTGAAACTCCACAAGTGTAAACTTCACAACTTGAGAATCCACAACTAGAAACTCCACAACTGAAAACTCCCCTACTAGAAACTCCGCAACTAGAAACTCCGCAACAGGAGACTCTACAACTAGAAACTTCACAACTAGAAACTCCAAAACGAGAAACTCCACAACTAGAAACTCCACAAGTTTAAAGTCCACAACTTGAGACTCCACAACTAGAAACTCTACAACTTGAAACTCCTCAACTAGAAACTCCACAACCAGAAACTCCACAACTAGAAACTCCGCAACTAGAAACTCCGCAACTAGAAACTCCACAACTAGAAACTCCACAACTAGAAACTCCACAACTACAAACTCCACAAATACAGACTCGGCAACTAGAAATTCCATATCTAGAAACTCCACAACTAGTAACTGCAAAACTAGAGACTTCACAACTAGAAACTCAACAACTAGAAACTCCACAACTAAAAACTCCACAACTGGAAACTCCACAACTTGAGACTCCGCAACTTGAAACATCACAACTAGAAACTCCGCTATTAAAAACTCCGCAACTAGAAACTCCGCAACTAGAAACTTCACAACTTAAAACTCCACAACTAGATACTCCACAACTGGAAACTCCACAACTAGATACTTCACAACTGGAAACTCCACAACTAGATACTCCACAACTGGAAACTCCACAACTAGAGACTCCACAACTCGAAACTCCACAACTAGAAACTCCACAACTAAAAACTTCACAACCAGAGACTCCACAGCTTCACAACTAGAAACTCCACAACTGGAAACTCCACAACTAGATACTCTGCAACTAGAAACTCCACAACTAGAGACTCCACAACTTGAAACTCCACAACTTGAAACTCCACAACTTGAGACTCCACAACTAGAAACTCCACAACTTGAAACTCCGCTGCTTGAGACTCCGCAACTAGAAACTCCACAACTAGGGACTCCGCAACTAGAAACTCCACAACTAGAAACTCCACAACTGGAAACTCCACTACTAGATACTCCACAACTGGAAACTCGGCAACTAGAAACTCCACAACTAGAGACTCCACAACTTGAAACTCTACAACTCGAAACTCCACAACTAGAAACTCCACAGCTTGAGACTCCGCAACTTGAAACTCCACAACTTGAAACTTCGCAACTAGAAACTCCGCAACTAGGGACTCCACAACTAGAAACTCCACAACTAGAAACTCCACAACTCGAAACTCCACTACTAGATACTCCACAACTGGAAACTCGACAACTAGAAACTCCACATCTAGAGACTCCACAATTTGAAACTCCACAACTAGAGACTCTGCAAGTAGAAACTCAACAACTAGGTACTCCACAACTGAACAACTAGAAACTCCACAACTGGAAAATCCACAACTAGATACTCCACAACTAGAAAATCTACAACTAGAAACTCCACAACTATAGACTCCACAACTTGAAACTCCACAAGTTTAAACTCCACAACTTGAGACTCCACAAGTAGAAACTCCACAACTAGAAACTCCACAACTGGAAACTCCCCAACTAGAAACTCCGCAACTAGAAACTCCGCAACAGGAGACTCTAACACTAGAAACTCCACAACTAGAAACTTCAAAACTAGAAACTCCACAACTAGAAACTTCACAACTAGAAACTCCGCAACTAGAGACTCCACAACTAGAAACTCCACAACTTGAAACTCCACAGCTAGAAACTCCACAACCAGAAACTCCACAACTAGAAACTCCGCAACTAGAAACTCCACAAATAGAGACTCGGCAACTAGAAATTTCATATCTAGAAACTCCACAACGAGAAACTGTAAAACTAGACTTCACAACTAGAAACTCAACAACTAGAAACTCCACAACTAAAAACTCCACAACTGGAAACTCCACAACTTGAGACTCCGCAACTTGAAACTCCACAACAATAAACTCCGCTATTAAAAACTCCGCAACTAGAAACTCCGCAACTAGAAACTCCACAACTTGAAACTCCACAACTAGATACTCCACAACTGGAAACTCCACAACTAGATACTTCACAAATGGAAACTCCACAACTAGATACTCCACAACTGGAAACTCCACAACTAGAAACTTCATAACTAGAGACTCCACAACTCGAAACTCCACAACTAGAAACTCCACAACTAGAAACTCCACAACTGGAAACTCCACAACTAGATACTCCGCAACTAGAAACTCCACAACTAGAGACTCCACAACTTGAAACTCCACAACTAGAAACTCCACAACTAGAAACTCTGCAACTAGAGACTCCACAACTAGAAACTCCACAACTAGAAACTCCGCAACTAGAAACTCCACAACTAGAATCTCCACAACTAGAAACTCCACAACTAGAAACTCCACAACTAGAGATTCCCAACTAGAAACTCCACAACCAGAGACTCCGCAACTAGAAACTCCGCAGCTAGAAACTCCACAAATAGAAACTCCGCAACTAGAAACTCCGCAGCTAGAAACTACACAACTAGAGACTCCACAAATAGAAACTCCACAACTAGAAACTCCACAACTGGAAACTCCCCAACTAGAAACTCCGCAACTAGAAACTCCGCAACAGGAGACTCTACAACTAGAAACTCCACGACTAGAAACTCCAAAACTAGAAACTCCACAACTCGAAACTCCACAACTGGAAACTCCACAACTAGACACTCCACAACTAAAAACTCTTCAACTTGAAACTCCTCAACTAGAAACTCCACAACCAGAAACTTCACAACTAGAAACTCCGCAACAGGAGACTCTACAACTAGAAACTCCACAACTAGAAACTCCAAAACGAGAAACTCCACAACTAGAAACTCCACAAGTTTAAAGTCCACAACTTGAGACTCCACAACTAGAAACTCCACAACCAGAAACTCCACAACTAGAAACTCCGCAACTAGAAACTCCGCAACTAGAGACTCCACAACTAGAAACTCCACAACTACAAACTCCACAACTACAAACTCCACAAATACAGACTCGGCAACTAGAAATTCCATATCTAGAAACTCCACAACTAGTAACTGCAAAACTAGAGACTTCATAACTAGAAACTCAACAACTAGAAACTTGACAACTTAAAACTCCACAACTAGATACTCCACAACTGGAAACTCCACAACTAGATACTTCACAACTGGAAACTCCACAACTAGATACTCCACAACTGGAAACTCCACAACTAGAGACTCCACAACTCGAAACTCCACAACTAGAAACTCCACAACTAAAAACTCCACAACGAGAGACTCCACAGCTTCACAACTAGAAACTCCACAACTGGAAACTCCACAACTAGATACTCTGCAACTAGAAACTCCACAACTATAGACTCCACAACTTGAAACTCCACAACTTGAAACTCCACAACTTGAGACTCCACAACTAGAAACTCCACAACTTGAAACTCCGTAGCTTGAGACTCCGCAACTAGAAACTCCACAACTAGGGACTCCGCAACTAGAAACTCCACAACTAGAAACTCCACAACTGGAAACTCCACTACTAGATACTCCACAACTGGAAACTCGGCAACTAGAAACTCCACAACTATAGACTCCCCAACTTGAAACTCCACAAGTGTAAACTTCACAACTTGAGAATCCACAACTAGAAACTCCACAACTGAAAACTCCCCAACTAGAAACTCCGCAACTAGAAACTCCGCAACAGGAGACTCTACAACTAGAAACTCCACAACTAGAAACTCCAAAACGAGAAACTCCACAACTAGAAACTCCACAAGTTTAAAGTCCACAACTTGAGACTCCACAACTAGAAACTCTACAACTTGAAACTCCTCAACTAGAAACTCCACAACCAGAAACTCCACAACTAGAAACTCCGCAACTAGAAACTCCGCAACTAGAAACTCCACAACTAGAAACTCCACAACTACAAACTCCACAAATACAGACTCGGCAACTAGAAATTCCATATCTAGAAACTCCACAACTAGTAACTGCAAAACTAGAGACTTCACAACTAGAAACTCAACAACTAGAAACTCCACAACTAAAAACTCCACAACTGGAAACTCCACAACTTGAGACTCCGCAACTTGAAACATCACAACTAGAAACTCCGCTATTAAAAACTCCGCAACTAGAAACTCCGCAACTAGAAACTTCACAACTTAAAACTCCACAACTAGATACTCCACAACTGGAAACTCCACAACTAGATACTTCACAACTGGAAACTCCACAACTAGATACTCCACACCTGGAAACTCCACAACTAGAGACTCCACAACTCGAAACTCCACAACTAGAAACTCCACAACTAAAAACTTCACAACCAGAGACTCCACAGCTTCACAACTAGAAACTCCACAACTGGAAACTCCACAACTAGATACTCTGCAACTAGAAACTCCACAACTAGAGACTCCACAACTTGAAACTCCACAACTTGAAACTCCACAACTTGAGACTCCACAACTAGAAACTCCACAACTTGAAACTCCGCAGCTTGAGACTCCGCAACTAGAAACTCCACAACTAGGGACTCCGCAACTAGAAACTCCACAACTAGAAACTCCACAACTGGAAACTCCACTACTAGATACTCCACAACTGGAAACTCGGCAACTAGAAACTCCACAACTAGAGACTCCACAACTTGAAACTCCACAGCTAGAGACTCTGCAACTAGAAACTCCACAACTTGAAACTCCACAACTGGAAACTCCACAACTAGAAACTCCACAGCTTGAGACTCCGCAACTTGAAACTCCACAACTTGAAACTTCGCAACTAGAAACTCCGCAACTAGGGACTCCACAACTAGAAACTCCACAACTAGAAACTCCACAACTCGAAACTCCACTACTAGATACTCCACAACTGGAAACTCGACAACTAGAAACTCCACATCTAGAGACTCCACAATTTGAAACTCCACAACTAGAGACTCTGCAACTAGAAACTCAACAACTAGGTACTCCACAACTGAACAACTAGAAACTCCACAACTGGAAAATCCACAACTAGATACTCCACAACTAGAAAATCTACAACTAGAAACTCCACAACTATAGACTCCACAACTTGAAACTCCACAAGTTTAAACTCCACAACTTGAGACTCCACAAGTAGAAACTCCACAACTAGAAACTCCACAACTGGAAACTCCCCAACTAGAAACTCCGCAACTAGAAACTCCGCAACAGGAGACTCTAACACTAGAAACTCCACAACTAGAAACTTCAAAACTAGAAACTCCACAACTAGAAACTTCACAACTAGAAACTCCGCAACTAGAGACTCCACAACTAGAAACTCCACAACTTGAAACTCCACAGCTAGAAACTCCACAACCAGAAACTCCACAACTAGAAACTCCGCAACTAGAAACTCCACAAATAGAGACTCGGCAACTAGAAATTTCATATCTAGAAACTCCACAACGAGAAACTGTAAAACTTGACTTCACAACTAGAAACTCAACAACTAGAAACTCCACAACTAAAAACTCCACAACTGGAAACTCCACAACTTGAGACTCCGCAACTTGAAACTCCACAACAATAAACTCCGCTATTAAAAACTCCGCAACTAGAAACTCCGCAACTAGAAACTCCACAACTTGAAACTCCACAACTAGATACTCCACAACTGGAAACTCCACAACTAGATACTTCACAAATGGAAACTCCACAACTAGATACTCCACAACTGGAAACTCCACAACTAGAAACTCCATAACTAGAGACTCCACAACTCGAAACTCCACAACTAGAAACTCCACAACTAGAAACTCCACAACTGGAAACTCCACAACTAGATACTCCGCAACTAGAAACTCCACAACTAGAGACTCCACAACTAGAAACTCCCCAACTAGAAACTCTGCAACTAGAGACTCCACAACTAGAAACTCCACAACTAGAAACTCCGCAACTAGAAACTCCACAACTAGAAACTCCACAACTAGAAACTCCACAACTGGAGATTCCGCAACTAGAAACTCCACAACCAGAGACTCCGCAACTAGAAACTCCGCAGCTAGAAACTCCACAAATAGAAACTCCGCAACTAGAAACTCCGCAGCTAGAAACTACACAACTAGAGACTCCACAAATAGAAACTCCACAACTAGAAACTCCACAACTGGAAACTCCCCAACTAGAAACTCCGCAACTAGAAACTCCGCAACAGGAGACTCTACAACTAGAAACTCCACGACTAGAAACTCCAAAACTAGAAACTCCACAACTCGAAACTCCACAACTGGAAACTCCACAACTAGACACTCCACAACTAAAAACTCTTCAACTTGAAACTCCTCAACTAGAAACTCCACAACCAGAAACTTCACAACTAGAAACTCCGCAACAGGAGACTCTACAACTAGAAACTCCACAACTAGAAACTCCAAAACGAGAAACTCCACAACTAGAAACTCCACAAGTTTAAAGTCCACAACTTGAGACTCCACAACTAGAAACTCCACAACTTGAAACTCCTCAACTAGAAACTCCACAACCAGAAACTCCACAACTAGAAACTCCGCAACTAGAAACTCCGCAACTAGAGACTCCACAACTAGAAACTCCACAACTAGAAACTCCACAACTACAAACTCCACAAATACAGACTCGGCAACTAGAAATTCCATATCTAGAAACTCCACAACTAGTAACTGCAAAACTAGAGACTTCACAACTAGAAACTCAACAACTAGAAACTCCACAACTAAAAACTCCACAACTGGAAACTCCACAACTTGAGACTCCGCAACTTGAAACTTCACATCTAGAAACTCCGCTATTAAAAACTCCGCAACTAGAAACTCTGCAACTAGAAACTTCACAACTTAAAACTCCACAACTAGATACTCCACAACTGGAAACTCCACAACTAGATACTTCACAACTGGAAACTCCACAACTAGATACTCCACAACTGGAAACTCCACAACTAGAGACTCCACAACTCGAAACTCCACAACTAGAAACTCCACAACTAAAAACTTCACAACCAGAGACTCCACAGCTTCACAACTAGAAACTCCACAACTGGAAACTCCACAACTAGATACTCTGCAACTAGAAACTCCACAACTAGAGACTCCGCAGCTTGAGACTCCGCAACTAGAAACTCCACAACTAGGGACTCCGCAACTAGAAACTCCAAGACTAGAAACTCCACAACTGGAAACTCCACTACTAGATACTCCACAACTGGAAACTCGGCAACTAGAAACTCCACAACTAGAGACTCCACAACTTGAAACTCCACAACTAGAGACTCTGCAACTAGAAACTCCACAACTTGAAACTCCACAACTGGAAACTCCACAACTAGAAACTCCACAGCTTGAGACTCCGCAACTTGAAACTCCACAACTTGAAACTTCGCAACTAGAAACTCCGCAACTAGGGACTCCACAACTAGAAGCTCCACAACTAGAAACTCCACAACTCGAAACTCCACTACTAGATACTCCACAACTGGAAACTCGACAACTAGAAACTCCACATCTAGAGACTCCACAATTTGAAACTCCACAACTAGAGACTCTGCAACTAGAAACTCAACAACTAGGTACTCCACAACTGAACAACTAGAAACTCCACAACTGGAAAATCCACAACTAGATACTCCACAACTAGAAAATCTACAACTAGAAACTCCACAACTATAGACTCCACAACTTGAAACTCCACAAGTTTAAACTCCACAACTTGAGACTCCACAAGTAGAAACTCCACAACTAGAAACTCCACAACTGGAAACTCCCGAACTAGAAACTCCGCAACTAGAAACTCCGCAACAGGAGACTCTAACACTAGAAACTCCACAACTAGAAACTTCAAAACTAGAAACTCCACAACTAGAAACTTCACAACTAGAAACTCCGCAACTAGAGACTCCACAACTAGAAACTCCACAACTTGAAACTCCACAACTAGAAACTCCACAACCAGAAACTCCACAACTAGAAACTCCGCAACTAGAAACTCCACAAATAGAGACTCGGCAACTAGAAATTTCATATCTAGAAACTCCACAACGAGAAACTGTAAAACTAGACTTCACAACTAGAAACTCAACAACTAGAAACTCCACAACTAAAAACTCCACAACTGGAAACTCCACAACTTGAGACTTCGCAACTTGAAACTCCACAACAATAAACTCCGCTATTAAAAACTCCGCAACTAGAAACTCCGCAACTAGAAACTCCACAACTTGAAACTCCACAACTAGATACTCCACAACTGGAAACTCCACAACTAGATACTTCACAAATGGAAACTCCACAACTAGATACTCCACAACTGGAAACTCCACAACTAGAAACTCCACAACTAGAGACTCCACAACTCGGAACTCCACAACTAAAAACTCCACAACTAGAAACTCCACAACTGGAAACTCCACAACTAGATACTCCGCAACTAGAAACTCCACAACTAGAGACTCCACAACTTGAAACTCCACAACTAGAAACTCCACAGCTAGAAACTCTGCAACTAGAGACTCCACAACTAGAAACTCCACAACTAGGAACTCCGCAACTAGAAACTCCACAACTAGAAACTCCACAACTAGAAACTCCACAACTAGAAACTCCACAACTAGAGATTCCGCAACTAGAAACTCCACAACCAGAGACTCCGCAACTAGAAACTCCGCAGCTAGAAACTCCACAAATAGAAACTCCGCAACTAGAAACTCCGCAGCTAGAAACTACACAACTAGAGACTCCACAAATAGAAACTCCACAACTAGAAACTCCACAACTGGAAACTCCCCAACTAGAAACTCCGCAACTAGAAACTCCGCAACAGGAGACTCTACAACTAGAAACTCCACGACTAGAAACTCCAAAACTAGAAACTCCACAACTCGAAACTCCACAACTGGAAACTCCACAACTAGACACTCCACAACTAAAAACTCTTCAACTTGAAACTCCTCAACTAGAAACTCCACAACCAGAAACTTCACAACTAGAAACTCCGCAACAGGAGACTCTACAACTAGAAACTCCACAACTAGAAACTCCAAAACGAGAAACTCCACAACTAGAAACTCCACAAGTTTAAAGTCCACAACTTGAGACTCCACAACTAGAAAGTCCACAACCAGAAACTCCACAACTAGAAACTCCGCAACTAGAAACTCCGCAACTAGAGACTCCACAACTAGAAACTCCACAACTAGAAACTCCACAACTACAAACTCCACAAATACAGACTCGGCAACTAGAAATTCCATATCTAGAAACTCCACAACTAGTAACTGCAAAACTAGAGACTTCACAACTAGAAACTCAACAACTAGAAACTCCACATCTAAAAACTCCACACACTGGAAACTCCACAACTTGAGACTCCGCAACTTGAAACTTCACATCTAGAAACTCCGCTATTAAAAACTCCGCAACTAGAAACTCCGCAACTAGAAACTTCACAACTTAAAACTCCACAACTAGATACTCCACAACTGGAAACTCCACAACTAGATACTTCACAACTGGAAACTCCACAACTAGATACTCCACAACTGGAAACTCCACAACTAGAGACTCCACAACTCGAAACTCCACAACTAGAAACTCCACAACTAAAAACTCCACAACGAGAGACTCCACAGCTTCACAACTAGAAACTCCACAACTGGAAACTCCACAACTAGATACTCTGCAACTAGAAACTCCACAACTATAGACTCCACAACTTGAAACTCCACAACTTGAAACTCCACAACTTGAGACTCCACAACTAGAAACTCCACAACTTGAAACTCCGCAGCTTGAGACTCCGCAACTAGAAACTCCACAACTAGGGACTCCGCAACTAGAAACTCCACAACTAGAAACTCCACAACTGGAAACTCCACTACTAGATACTCCACAACTGGAAACTCGGCAACTAGAAACTCCACAACTAGAGACTCCACAACTTGAAACTCCACAACTAGAGACTCTGCAACTAGAAACTCCACAACTCGAAACTCCACAACTGGAAACTCCACAACTAGAAACTCCACAGCTTGAGACTCCGCAACTTGAAACTCCACAACTTGAAACTTCGCAACTAGAAACTCCGCAACTAGGAACTCCACAACTAGAAACTCCACAACTAGAAACTCCACAACTCGAAACTCCACTACTAGATACTCCACAACTGGAAACTCGACAACTAGAAACTCCACATCTAGAGACTCCACAATTTGAAACTCCACAACTAGAGACTCTGCAACTAGAAACTCAACAACTAGATACTCCACAACTGAACAACTAGAAACTCCACAACGGGAAAATCCACAACTAGATACTCCACAACTGGAGACTCCCCAACTAGAAACTCCGGAACTAGAAACTCCGCAACAGGAGACTCTAACACTAGAAACTCCACAACTAGAAACTTCAAATCTAGAAACTCCACAACTAGAAACTTCACAACTAGAAACTCCGCAACTAGAGACTCCACAACTAGAAACTCCACAACTTGAAACTCCACAACTAGAAACTCCACAACCAGAAACTCCACAACTAGAAACTCCGCAACTAGAAACTCCACAAATAGAGACTCGGCAACTAGAAATTTCATATCTAGAAACTCCACAACGAGAAACTGTAAAACAAGACTTCACAACTAGAAACTCAACAACTAGAAACTCCACAACTAAAAACTCCACAACTGGAAACTCCACAACTTGAGACTCCGCAACTTGAAAATCCACAACAATTAACTCCGCTATTAAAAACTCCGCAACTAGAAACTACGCAACTAGAAACTCCACTACAAGATACTCCACAACTGGAAACTCGGCAACTAGAAACTCTACGACTAGAGACTCCACAACTTGAAACTCCACAACTAGAAACTCCACAACTCGAAACTCCACTACTAGATACTCCACAACTGGAAACTCGACAACTAGATACTTCACAAATAGAAACTCCACAACTAGATACTCCACAACTGGAAACTCCACAACTAGAAACTCCACAACTAGAGACTCCACAACTCGAAACTCCACAACTAGAAACTCCACAACTAGAAACTCCACAACTGGAAACTCCACAACTAGATACTCCGCAACTAGAAACTCCACAACTAGAGACTCCACAACTTGAAACTCCACAACTAGAAACTCCACAACTGGAAACTCCACAACTAGATACTCTGCAACTAGAAACTCCACAACTAGAGACTCCACAACTTGATACTCCACAACTTTAAGCTCCACAACTTGAGACTCCACAACTAGAAACTGCGCAACTTGAAACTCCGCAGCTTGAGACTCCGCAACTGGAAATTCCACAACTATGGACTCCGCCACTAGAAACTCCACAGCTAGAAACTCCACAACTGGAAACTCCACTATAAGATACTCCACAACTGGAAACTCGGCAATTAGAAACTCTACGACTAGAGACTCCACAACTTGAAACTCCACAACTAGAAACTCCACAACTCGAAACTCCACTACTAGATACTCCACAACTGGAAACTCGACAACTAGAAACTCCACATCTAGAGACTCCACAACTTGAAACTCCACAACTAGAGACTCCACAACTAGAAAATATACAACTAGAAACTCCACAACTATAGACTCCCAAACTTGAAACTCCACAAGTGTAAACTTCACAACTTGAGAATCCACAACTAGAAACTCCACAACTGAAAACTCCCCAACTAGAAACTCCGCAACTAGAAACTCCGCAACAGGAGACTCTACAACTAGAAACTCCACAACTAGAAACTCCAAAACGAGAAACTCCACAACTAGAAACTCCACAAGTTTAAAGTCCACAACTTGAGACTCCACAACTAGAAACTCTACAACTTGAAACTCCTCAACTAGAAACTCCACAACCAGAAACTCCACAACTAGAAACTCCGCAACTAGAAACTCCGCAACTAGAGACTCCACAACTAGAAACTCCACAACTAGAAACTCCACAACTACAAACTCCACAAATACAGACTCGGCAACTAGAAATTCCATATCTAGAAACTCCACAACTAGTAACTGCAAAACTAGAGACTTCACAACTAGAAACTCAACAACTAGAAACTCCACAACTAAAAACTTCACAACTGGAAACTCCACAACTTGAGACTCCGCAATTTGAAACTTCACAACTAGAAACTCCGCTATTAAAAACTCCGCAACTAGAAACTCCGCAACTAGAAACTTCACAACTTAAAACTCCACAACTAGATACTCCACAACTGGAAACTCCACAACTAGATACTTCACAACTGGAAACTCCACAACTAGATACTCCACAACTGGAAACTCCACAACTAGAGACTCCACAACTCGAAACTCCACAACTAGAAACTCCACAACTAAAAACTTCACAACAAGAAACTCCACAACTGGAAACTCCACAACTAGATACTCCGCAACTAGAAACTCCACAACTAGAGACTCCACAACTTGAAACTCCACAACTAGAAACTCCACAACTAGAAACTCTGCAACTAGAGACTCCACAACTAGAAACTCCACAACTAGAAACTCCGCAACTAGAAACTCCACAACTAGAAACTCCACAACTAGAAACTCCACAACTGGAAACTCCACAACTAGAGATTCCGCAACTAGAAACTCCACAACCAGAGACTCCGCAAATAGAAACTCCACAACTAGAAACTCAACAACTGGAAACTCCCCAACTAGAAACTCCGCAACTAGAAACTCCGCAACAGGAGACTCTACAACTAGAAACTCCACGACTAGAAACTCCAAAACTAGAAACTCCACAACTCGAAACTCCACAACTGGAAACTCCACAACTAGACACTCCACAACTAAAAACTCTTCAACTTGAAACTCCTCAACTAGAAACTCCACAACCAGAAACTTCACAACTAGAAACTCCGCAACAGGAGACTCTACAACTAGAAACTCCACAACTAGAAACTCCAAAACGAGAAACTCCACAACTAGAAACTCCACAAGTTTAAAGTCCACAACTTGAGACTCCACAACTAGAAACTCCACAACCAGAAACTCCACAACTAGAAACTCCGCAACTAGAAACTCCGCAACTAGAGACTCCACAACTAGAAACTCCACAACTACAAACTCCACAACTACAAACTCCACAAATACAGACTCGGCAACTAGAAATTCCATATCTAGAAACTCCACAACTAGTAACTGCAAAACTAGAGACTTCACAACTAGAAACTCAACAACTAGAAACTCCACATCTAAAAACTCCACACACTGGAAACTCCACAACTTGAGACTCCGCAACTTGAAACTTCACATCTAGAAACTCCGCTATTAAAAACTCCGCAACTAGAAACTCCGCAACTAGAAACTTCACAACTTAAAACTCCACAACTAGATACTCCACAACTGGAAACTCCACAACTATATACTTCACAACTGGAAACTCCACAACTAGATACTCCACAACTGGAAACTCCACAACTAGAGACTCCACAACTCGAAACTCCACAACTAGAAACTCCACAACTAAAAACTCCACAACGAGAGACTCCACAGCTTCACAACTAGAAACTCCACAACTGGAAACTCCACAACTAGATACTCTGCAACTAGAAACTCCACAACTATAGACTCCACAACTTGAAACTCCACAACTTGAAACTCCACAACTTGAGACTCCACAACTAGAAACTCCACAACTTGAAACTCCACAACTTGAGACTCCACAACTAGAAACTCCACAACTTGAAACTCCCAGCTTGAGACTCCGCAACTAGAAACTCCACAACTAGGGACTCCGCAACTAGAAACTCCACAACTAGAAACTCCACAACTGGAAACTCCACTACTAGATACTCCACAACTGGAAACTCGGCAACTAGAAACTCCACAACTAGAGACTCCACAACTTGAAACTCCACAACTAGAGACTCTGCAACTAGAAACTCCACAACTCGAAACTCCACAACTGGAAACTCCACAACTAGAAACTCCACAGCTTGAGACTCCGCAACTTGAAACTCCACAACTTGAAACTTCGCAACTAGAAACTCCGCAAATAGGGACTCCACAACTAGAAACTCCACAACTAGAAACTCCACAACTCGAAACTCCACTACTAGATACTCCACAACTGGAAACTCGACAACTAGAAACTCCACATCTAGAGACTCCACAACTTGAAACTCCACAACTAGAGACTCCACAACTAGAAAATATACAACTAGAAACTCCACAACTATAGACTCCCAAACTTGAAACTCCACAAGTGTAAACTTCACAACTTGAGAATCCACAACTAGAAACTCCACAACTGAAAACTCCCCAACTAGAAACTCCGCAACTAGAAACTCCGCAACAGGAGACTCTACAACTAGAAACTCCACAACTAGAAACTCCAAAACGAGAAACTCCACAACTAGAAACTCCACAAGTTTAAAGTCCACAACTTGAGACTCCACAACTAGAAACTCTACAACTTGAAACTCCTCAACTAGAAACTCCACAACCAGAAACTCCACAACTAGAAACTCCGCAACTAGAAACTCCGCAACTAGAGACTCCACAACTAGAAACTCCACAACTAGAAACTCCACAACTACAAACTCCACAAATACAGACTCGGCAACTAGAAATTCCATATCTAGAAACTCCACAACTAGTAACTGCAAAACTAGAGACTTCACAACTAGAAACTCAACAACTAGAAACTCCACAACTAAAAACTTCACAACTGGAAACTCCACAACTTGAGACTCCGCAATTTGAAACTTCACAACTAGAAACTCCGCTATTAAAAACTCCGCAACTAGAAACTCCGCAACTAGAAACTTCACAACTTAAAACTCCACAACTAGATACTCCACAACTGGAAACTCCACAACTAGATACTTCACAACTGGAAACTCCACAACTAGATACTCCACAACTGGAAACTCCACAACTAGAGACTCCACAACTCGAAACTCCACAACTAGAAACTCCACAACTAAAAACTTCACAACAAGAAACTCCACAACTGGAAACTCCACAACTAGATACTCCGCAACTAGAAACTCCACAACTAGAGACTCCACAACTTGAAACTCCACAACTAGAAACTCCACAACTAGAAACTCTGCAACTAGAGACTCCACAACTAGAAACTCCACAACTAGAAACTCCGCAACTAGAAACTCCACAACTAGAAACTCCACAACTAGAAACTCCACAACTGGAAACTCCACAACTAGAGATTCCGCAACTAGAAACTCCACAACCAGAGACTCCGCAAATAGAAACTCCACAACTAGAAACTCAACAACTGGAAACTCCCCAACTAGAAACTCCGCAACTAGAAACTCCGCAACAGGAGACTCTACAACTAGAAACTCCACGACTAGAAACTCCAAAACTAGAAACTCCACAACTCGAAACTCCACAACTGGAAACTCCACAACTAGACACTCCACAACTAAAAACTCTTCAACTTGAAACTCCTCAACTAGAAACTCCACAACCAGAAACTTCACAACTAGAAACTCCGCAACAGGAGACTCTACAACTAGAAACTCCACAACTAGAAACTCCAAAACGAGAAACTCCACAACTAGAAACTCCACAAGTTTAAAGTCCACAACTTGAGACTCCACAACTAGAAACTCCACAACCAGAAACTCCACAACTAGAAACTCCGCAACTAGAAACTCCGCAACTAGAGACTCCACAACTAGAAACTCCACAACTACAAACTCCACAACTACAAACTCCACAAATACAGACTCGGCAACTAGAAATTCCATATCTAGAAACTCCACAACTAGTAACTGCAAAACTAGAGACTTCACAACTAGAAACTCAACAACTAGAAACTCCACATCTAAAAACTCCACACACTGGAAACTCCACAACTTGAGACTCCGCAACTTGAAACTTCACATCTAGAAACTCCGCTATTAAAAACTCCGCAACTAGAAACTCCGCAACTAGAAACTTCACAACTTAAAACTCCACAACTAGATACTCCACAACTGGAAACTCCACAACTATATACTTCACAACTGGAAACTCCACAACTAGATACTCCACAACTGGAAACTCCACAACTAGAGACTCCACAACTCGAAACTCCACAACTAGAAACTCCACAACTAAAAACTCCACAACGAGAGACTCCACAGCTTCACAACTAGAAACTCCACAACTGGAAACTCCACAACTAGATACTCTGCAACTAGAAACTCCACAACTATAGACTCCACAACTTGAAACTCCACAACTTGAAACTCCACAACTTGAGACTCCACAACTAGAAACTCCACAACTTGAAACTCCACAACTTGAGACTCCACAACTAGAAACTCCACAACTTGAAACTCCCAGCTTGAGACTCCGCAACTAGAAACTCCACAACTAGGGACTCCGCAACTAGAAACTCCACAACTAGAAACTCCACAACTGGAAACTCCACTACTAGATACTCCACAACTGGAAACTCGGCAACTAGAAACTCCACAACTAGAGACTCCACAACTTGAAACTCCACAACTAGAGACTCTGCAACTAGAAACTCCACAACTCGAAACTCCACAACTGGAAACTCCACAACTAGAAACTCCACAGCTTGAGACTCCGCAACTTGAAACTCCACAACTTGAAACTTCGCAACTAGAAACTCCGCAAATAGGGACTCCACAACTAGAAACTCCACAACTAGAAACTCCACAACTCGAAACTCCACTACTAGATACTCCACAACTGGAAACTCGACAACTAGAAACTCCACATCTAGAGACTCCACAATTTGAAACTCCACAACTAGAGACTCTGCAACTAGAAACTCAACAACTAGATACTCCACAACTGAACAACTAGAAACTCCACAACGGGAAAATCCACAACTAGATACTCCACAACTGGAAACTCCCCAACTAGAAACTCCGGAGCTAGAAACTCCGCAACAGGAGACTCTAACACTAGAAACTCCACAACTAGAAACTTCAAATCTAGAAACTCCACAACTAGAAACTTCACAACTAGAAACTCCGCAACTAGAGACTCCACAACTAGAAACTCCACAACTTGAAACTCCACAACTAGAAACTCCACAACCAGAAACTCCACAACTAGAAACTCCGCAACTAGAAACTCCACAGAGACTCGGCAACTAGAAATTTCATATCTAGAAACTCCACAACGAGAAACTGTAAAACTAGACTTCACAACTAGAAACTCAACAACTAGAAACTCCACAACTAAAAACTCCACAACTGGAAAATCCACAACTTGAGACTCCGCAACTTGAAACTCCACAACAATTAACTCCGCTATTAAAAACTCCGCAACTAGAAACTCCGCAACTAGAAACTCCACTACAAGATACTCCACAACTGGAAACTCGGCAACTAGATACTTCACAAATGGAAACTCCACAACTAGATACTCCACAACTGGAAACTCCACAACTAGAAACTCCACAACTAGAGACTCCACAACTCGAAACTCCACAACTAGAAACTCCACAACTAGAAACTCCACAACTGGAAACTCCATAACTTGAAACTCCACAACTAGAAACTCCACAACTGGAAACTCCACAACTAGATACTCTGCAACTAGAAAATCTACAACTAGAAACTCCACAACTATAGACTCCACAACTTGAAACTCCACAAGTTTAAACTCCACAACTTGAGACTCCACAAGTAGAAACTCCACAACTAGAAACTCCACAACTGGAAACTCCCCAACTAGAAACTCCGCAACTAGAAACTCCGCAACAGGAGACTCTAACACTAGAAACTCCACAACTACAAACTTCAAAACTAGAAACTCCACAACTAGAAACTTCACAACTAGAAACTCCGCAACTAGAGACTCCACAACTAGAAACTCCACAACTTTAAACTCCACAACTAGAAACTCCACAACCAGAAACTCCACAACTAGAAACTCCGCAACTAGAAACTCCACAAATAGAGACTCGGCAACTAGAAATTTCATATCTAGAAACTCCACAACGAGAAACTGTAAAACTAAACTTCACAACTAGAAACTCAACAACTAGAAACTCCACAACTAAAAACTCCACAACTGGAAACTCCACAACTAGACACTCCACAACTAAAAACTCTTCAACTTGAAACTCCTCAACTAGAAACTCCACAACTAGAAACTCCAAAAAAGAGACTCCGCGACTTCACAATTAGAAACTCCACAACTGGAAACTCCACAAATAGATACTCTGCAACTAGAAACTCCACAACTAGAGACTCCACAACTTGAAACTCCACAACTTTAAACTCCATAACTTGAGACTCCACACCTAGAAACTCCACAACTTGAAACTCCACAGCTTGAGACTCCGCAACTAGAAACTCCACAACTAGGGACTCCACAACTGGAAACTCCACTACTAGATACTCCACAACTGAAAACTCGGCAACTAGAAACTCCACAACTAGAGACTCCACAACTTGAAACTCCAAAACTAGAGACTCTGCAACTAGAAACTCCACAACTCGAAACTCCGCAACTAGAAACTCCGCAACTAGAGACTCCACAACTAGAAACCCCACAACTAGAAACTCCACAACTTCAAACTCTATTAAAACAGACTCGGCAACTAGAAATTCCATATCTAGAAACTCCACAACTAGAAACTGCAAAACTAGAGACTTCACAACTAGAAACTCAACAACTAGAAACTCCGCAACTAAAAACTCCACAACTGGAAACTCCACAACTTGAGACTCCGCAACTTGAAAATTCACAACTAGAAACTCCGCTATTAAAAACTCCGCAACTAGAAACTCCGCAACTAAAAACTCCACAACTTAAAACTCCACAACTAGATACTCCACAACTGGAAACTCCACAACTAGATACTTCACAACGGGAAACTCAACAACTAGATACTCCACAACTGGAAACTCCACAACTAGAAACTCCACAACTAGAGACTCCACAACTCGAAACTCCACAACTAGAAACTCCACGACTAGAAACTGCACAACCAGAAACTCCGCAACTAGAAACTCCACAACTGGAAACTCCACAACTAGATACTCTGCAACTAGAAACTCCACAACTAGAGACTCCACAACTTGAAACTCCACAACTTTAAGCTCCACAACTTGAGACTCCACAACTAGAAACTGCGCAACTTGAAACTCCGCAGCTTGAGACTCCGCAACTGGAAATTCCACAACTATGGACTCCGCCACTAGAAACTCCACAGCTAGAAACTCCACAACTGGAAACTCCACTACAAGATACTCCACAACTGGAAACTCGGCAACTAGAAACTCTACGACTAGAGACTCCACAACTTGAAACTCCACAACTAGAAACTCCACAACTCGAAACTCCACTACTAGATACTCCACAACTGGAAACTCCACAACTGGAAACTCCACATCTAGAGACTCCACAACTTGAAACTCCACAACTAGAGACTCCACAACTAGAAACTCCACAACTACAAACTCCACAACTACAAACTCCACAAATACAGACTCGGCAACTAGAAATTCCATAACTAGAAACTCCACAACTAGTAACTGCAAAACTAGAGACTTCACAACTAGAAACTCAACAACTAGAAACTCCACATCTAAAAACTCCACACACTGGAAACTCCACAACTTGAGACTCCGCAACTTGAAACTTCACATCTAGAAACTCCGCTATTAAAAACTCCGCAACTAGAAACTCCGCAACTAGAAACTTCACAACTTAAAACTCCACAACTAGATACTCCACAACTGGAAACTCCACAACTATATACTTCACAACTGGAAACTCCACAACTAGATACTCCACAACTGGAAACTCCACAACTAGAGACTCCACAACTCGAAACTCCACAACTAGAAACTCCACAACTAAAAACTCCACAACGAGAGACTCCACAGCTTCACAACTAGAAACTCCACAACTGGAAACTCCACAACTAGATACTCTGCAACTAGAAACTCCACAACTATAGACTCCACAACTTGAAACTCCACAACTTGAAACTCCACAACTTGAGACTCCACAACTAGAAACTCCACAACTTGAAACTCCACAACTTGAGACTCCACAACTAGAAACTCCACAACTTGAAACTCCCAGCTTGAGACTCCGCAACTAGAAACTCCACAACTAGGGACTCCGCAACTAGAAACTCCACAACTAGAAACTCCACAACTGGAAACTCCACTACTAGATACTCCACAACTGGAAACTCGGCAACTAGAAACTCCACAACTAGAGACTCCACAACTTGAAACTCCACAACTAGAGACTCTGCAACTAGAAACTCCACAACTCGAAACTCCACAACTGGAAACTCCACAACTAGAAACTCCACAGCTTGAGACTCCGCAACTTGAAACTCCACAACTTGAAACTTCGCAACTAGAAACTCCGCAACTAGGGACTCCACAACTAGAAACTCCACAACTAGAAACTCCACAACTCGAAACTCCACTACTAGATACTCCACAACTGGAAACTCGACAACTAGAAACTCCACATCTAGAGACTCCACAATTTGAAACTCCACAACTAGAGACTCTGCAACTAGAAACTCAACAACTAGATACTCCACAACTGAACAACTAGAAACTCCACAACGGGAAAATCCACAACTAGATACTCCACAACTGGAAACTCCCCAACTAGAAACTCCGGAGCTAGAAACTCCGCAACAGGAGACTCTAACACTAGAAACTCCACAACTAGAAACTTCAAATCTAGAAACTCCACAACTAGAAACTTCACAACTAGAAACTCCGCAACTAGAGACTCCACAACTAGAAACTCCACAACTTGAAACTCCACAACTAGAAACTCCACAACCAGAAACTCCACAACTAGAAACTCCGCAACTAGAAACTCCACAAATAGAGACTCGGCAACTAGAAATTTCATATCTAGAAACTCCACAACGAGAAACTGTAAAACTAGACTTCACAACTAGAAACTCAACAACTAGAAACTCCACAACTAAAAACTCCACAACTGGAAAATCCACAACTTGAGACTCCGCAACTTGAAACTCCACAACAATTAACTCCGCTATTAAAAACTCCGCAACTAGAAACTCCGCAACTAGAAACTCCACTACAAGATACTCCACAACTGGAAACTCGGCAACTAGATACTTCACAAATGGAAACTCCACAACTAGATACTCCACAACTGGAAACTCCACAACTAGAAACTCCACAACTAGAGACTCCACAACTCGAAACTCCACAACTAGAAACTCCACAACTAGAAACTCCACAACTGGAAACTCCATAACTTGAAACTCCACAACTAGAAACTCCACAACTGGAAACTCCACAACTAGATACTCTGCAACTAGAAACTCCACAACTAGAGACTCCACAACTTGATACTCCACAACTTTAAGCTCCACAACTTGAGACTCCACAACTAGAAACTGCGCAACTTGAAACTCCGCAGCTTGAGACTCCGCAACTGGAAATTCCACAACTATGGACTCCGCCACTAGAAACTCCACAGCTAGAAACTCCACAACTGGAAACTCCACTATAAGATACTCCACAACTGGAAACTCGGCAACTAGAAACTCTACGACTAGAGACTCCACAACTTGAAACTCCACAACTAGAAACTCCACAACTCGAAACTCCACTACTAGATACTCCACAACTGGAAACTCGACAACTAGAAACTCCACATCTAGAGACTCCACAACTAGAGACTCTGCAACTAGAAACTCAACAACTACAGACTGCGCAACTCAACAACTATAAACTCCACAACTGGAAAATCCACAACTAGATACTCCACAACTAGAAAATATACAACTAGAAACTCCACAACTATAGACTCCCCAACTTGAAACTCCACAAGTGTAAACTTCACAACTTGAGAATCCACAACTAGAAACTCCACAACTAGAAACTCCACAACTAGAAACTCCGCAACTAGAAACTCCGCAACTACAGACTCCACAACTAGAAACTCCACAACTAGAAACTCCACAACTACAAACTCCACAAATACAGACTCGGCAACTAGAAATTCCATATCTACAAACTCCACAACTAGTAACTGCAAAACTAGAGACTTCACAACTAGAAACTCAACAACTAGAAACTCCACAACTAAAAACTCCACAACTGGAAACTCCACAACTTGAGACTCCGCAACTTGAAACTTCACATCTAGAAACTCCGCTATTAAAAACTCCGCAACTAGAAACTCCGCAACTAGAAACTTCACAACTTAAAACTCCACAACTAGATACTCCACAACTGGAAACTCCACAACTAGATACTTCACAACTGGAAACTCCACAACTAGATACTCCACAACTGGAAACTCCACAACTAGAGACTCCACAACTCGAAACTCCACAACTAGAAACTCCACAACTAAAAACTTCACAACAAGAGACTCCACAGCTTCACAACTAGAAACTCCACAACTGGAAACTCCACAACTAGATACTCTGCAACTAGAAACTCCACAACTAGAGACTCCACAACTTGAAACTCCACAACTTGAAACTCCACAACTTGAGACTCCACAACTAGAAACTCCACAACTTGAAACTCCGCAGCTTGAGACTCCGCAACTGGAAATTCCACAACTATGGACTCCGCCACTAGAAACTCCACAGCTAGAAACTCCACAACTGGAAACTCCACTACAAGATACTCCACAACTGGAAACTCGGCAACTAGAAACTCTACGACTAGAGACTCCACAACTTGAAACTCCACAACTAGAAACTCCACAACTCGAAACTCCACTACTAGATACTCCACAACTGGAAACTCCACAACTGGAAACTCCACATCTAGAGACTCCACAACTTGAAACTCCACAACTAGAGACTCCACAACTAGAAACTCCACAACTACAAACTCCACAACTACAAACTCCACAAATACAGACTCGGCAACTAGAAATTCCATATCTAGAAACTCCACAACTAGTAACTGCAAAACTAGAGACTCCACAACTCGAAACTCCACAACTAGAAACTCCACGACTAGAAACTGCACAACTAGAAACTCCGCAACTAGAAACTCCACAACTGGAAACTCCACAACTAGATACTCTGCAACTAGAAACTCCACAACTAGAGACTCCACAACTTGAAACTCCACAACTTTAAGCTCCACAACTTGAGACTCCACAACTAGAAACTGCGCAACTTGAAACTCCGCAGCTTGAGACTCCGCAACTGGAAATTCCACAACTATGGACTCCGCCACTAGAAACTCCACAGCTAGAAACTCCACAACTGGAAACTCCACTACAAGATACTCCACAACTGGAAACTCGGCAACTAGAAACTCTACGACTAGAGACTCCACAACTTGAAACTCCACAACTAGAAACTCCACAACTCGAAACTCCACTACTAGATACTCCACAACTGGAAACTCCACAACTGGAAACTCCACATCTAGAGACTCCACAACTTGAAACTCCACAACTAGAGACTCCACAACTAGAAACTCCACAACTACAAACTCCACAACTACAAACTCCACAAATACAGACTCGGCAACTAGAAATTCCATATCTAGAAACTCCACAACTAGTAACTGCAAAACTAGAGACTTCACAACTAGAAACTCAACAACTAGAAACTCCACATCTAAAAACTCCACACACTGGAAACTCCACAACTTGAGACTCCGCAACTTGAAACTTCACATCTAGAAACTCCGCTATTAAAAACTCCGCAACTAGAAACTCCGCAACTAGAAACTTCACAACTTAAAACTCCACAACTAGATACTCCACAACTGGAAACTCCACAACTATATACTTCACAACTGGAAACTCCACAACTAGATACTCCACAACTGGAAACTCCACAACTAGAGACTCCACAACTCGAAACTCCACAACTAGAAACTCCACAACTAAAAACTCCACAACGAGAGACTCCACAGCTTCACAACTAGAAACTCCACAACTGGAAACTCCACAACTAGATACTCTGCAACTAGAAACTCCACAACTATAGACTCCACAACTTGAAACTCCACAACTTGAAACTCCACAACTTGAGACTCCACAACTAGAAACTCCACAACTTGAAACTCCACAACTTGAGACTCCACAACTAGAAACTCCACAACTTGAAACTCCCAGCTTGAGACTCCGCAACTAGAAACTCCACAACCAGGGACTCCGCAACTAGAAACTCCACAACTAGAAACTCCACAACTGGAAACTCCACTACTAGATACTCCACAACTGGAAACTCGGCAACTAGAAACTCCACAACTAGAGACTCCACAACTTGAAACTCCACAACTAGAGACTCTGCAACTAGAAACTCCACAACTCGAAACTCCACAACTGGAAACTCCACAACTAGAAACTCCACAGCTTGAGACTCCGCAACTTGAAACTCCACAACTTGAAACTTCGCAACTAGAAACTCCGCAACTAGGGACTCCACAACTAGAAACTCCACAACTAGAAACTCCACAACTCGAAACTCCACTACTAGATACTCCACAACTGGAAACTCGACAACTAGAAACTCCACATCTAGAGACTCCACAATTTGAAACTCCACAACTAGAGACTCTGCAACTAGAAACTCAACAACTAGATACTCCACAACTGAACAACTAGAAACTCCACAACGGGAAAATCCACAACTAGATACTCCACAACTGGAAACTCCCCAACTAGAAACTCCGGAGCTAGAAACTCCGCAACAGGAGACTCTAACACTAGAAACTCCACAACTAGAAACTTCAAATCTAGAAACTCCACAACTAGAAACTTCACAACTAGAAACTCCGCAACTAGAGACTCCACAACTAGAAACTCCACAACTTGAAACTCCACAACTAGAAACTCCACAACCAGAAACTCCACAACTAGAAACTCCGCAACTAGAAACTCCACAAATAGAGACTCGGCAACTAGAAATTTCATATCTAGAAACTCCACAACGAGAAACTGTAAAACTAGACTTCACAACTAGAAACTCAACAACTAGAAACTCCACAACTAAAAACTCCACAACTGGAAAATCCACAACTTGAGACTCCGCAACTTGAAACTCCACAACAATTAACTCCGCTATTAAAAACTCCGCAACTAGAAACTCCGCAACTAGAAACTCCACTACAAGATACTCCACAACTGGAAACTCGGCAACTAGATACTTCACAAATGGAAACTCCACAACTAGATACTCCACAACTGGAAACTCCACAACTAGAAACTCCACAACTAGAGACTCCACAACTCGAAACTCCACAACTAGAAACTCCACAACTGGAAACTCCATAACTTGAAACTCCACAACTAGAAACTCCACAACTGGAAACTCCACAACTAGATACTCTGCAACTAGAAACTCCACAACTAGAGACTCCACAACTTGATACTCCACAACTTTAAGCTCCACAACTTGAGACTCCACAACTAGAAACTGCGCAACTTGAAACTCCGCAGCTTGAGACTCCGCAACTGGAAATTCCACAACTATGGACTCCGCCACTAGAAACTCCACAGCTAGAAACTCCACAACTGGAAACTCCACTATAAGATACTCCACAACTGGAAACTCGGCAACTAGAAACTCTACGACTAGAGACTCCACAACTTGAAACTCCACAACTAGAAACTCCACAACTCGAAACTCCACTACTAGATACTCCACAACTGGAAACTCCACAACTGGAAACTCCACATCTAGAGACTCCACAACTTGAAACTCCACAACTAGAGACTCCACAACTAGAAACTCCACAACTACAAACTCCACAACTACAAACTCCACAAATACAGACTCGGCAACTAGAAATTCCATATCTAGAAACTCCACAACTAGTAACTGCAAAACTAGAGACTTCACAACTAGAAACTCAACAACTAGAAACTCCACAACTAAAAACTCCACAACTGGAAACTCCACAACTTGAGACTCCGCAACTTGAAACTTCACATCTAGAAACTCCGCTATTAAAAACTCCGCAACTAGAAACTCCGCAACTAGAAACTTCACAACTTAAAACTCCACAACTAGATACTCCACAACTGGAAACTCCACAACTAGATACTTCACAACTGGAAACTCCACAACTAGATACTCCACAACTGGAAACTCCACAACTAGAGACTCCACAACTCGAAACTCCACAACTAGAAACTCCACAACTAAAAACTTCACAACAAGAGACTCCACAGCTTCACAACTAGAAACTCCACAACTGGAAACTCCACAACTAGATACTCTGCAACTAGAAACTCCACAACTAGAGACTCCACAACTTGAAACTCCACAACTTGAAACTCCACAACTTGAGACTCCACAACTAGAAACTCCACAACTTGAAACTCCGCAGCTTGAGACTCCGCAACTGGAAATTCCACAACTATGGACTCCGCCACTAGAAACTCCACAGCTAGAAACTCCACAACTGGAAACTCCACTACAAGATACTCCACAACTGGAAACTCGGCAACTAGAAACTCTACGACTAGAGACTCCACAACTTGAAACTCCACAACTAGAAACTCCACAACTCGAAACTCCACTACTAGATACTCCACAACTGGAAACTCCACAACTGGAAACTCCACATCTAGAGACTCCACAACTTGAAACTCCACAACTAGAGACTCCACAACTAGAAACTCCACAACTACAAACTCCACAACTACAAACTCCACAAATACAGACTCGGCAACTAGAAATTCCATATCTAGAAACTCCACAACTAGTAACTGCAAAACTAGAGACTCCACAACTCGAAACTCCACAACTAGAAACTCCACGACTAGAAACTGCACAACTAGAAACTCCGCAACTAGAAACTCCACAACTGGAAACTCCACAACTAGATACTCTGCAACTAGAAACTCCACAACTAGAGACTCCACAACTTGAAACTCCACAACTTTAAGCTCCACAACTTGAGACTCCACAACTAGAAACTGCGCAACTTGAAACTCCGCAGCTTGAGACTCCGCAACTGGAAATTCCACAACTATGGACTCCGCCACTAGAAACTCCACAGCTAGAAACTCCACAACTGGAAACTCCACTACAAGATACTCCACAACTGGAAACTCGGCAACTAGAAACTCTACGACTAGAGACTCCACAACTTGAAACTCCACAACTAGAAACTCCACAACTCGAAACTCCACTACTAGATACTCCACAACTGGAAACTCCACAACTGGAAACTCCACATCTAGAGACTCCACAACTTGAAACTCCACAACTAGAGACTCCACAACTAGAAACTCCACAACTACAAACTCCACAACTACAAACTCCACAAATACAGACTCGGCAACTAGAAATTCCATATCTAGAAACTCCACAACTAGTAACTGCAAAACTAGAGACTTCACAACTAGAAACTCAACAACTAGAAACTCCACATCTAAAAACTCCACACACTGGAAACTCCACAACTTGAGACTCCGCAACTTGAAACTTCACATCTAGAAACTCCGCTATTAAAAACTCCGCAACTAGAAACTCCGCAACTAGAAACTTCACAACTTAAAACTCCACAACTAGATACTCCACAACTGGAAACTCCACAACTATATACTTCACAACTGGAAACTCCACAACTAGATACTCCACAACTGGAAACTCCACAACTAGAGACTCCACAACTCGAAACTCCACAACTAGAAACTCCACAACTAAAAACTCCACAACGAGAGACTCCACAGCTTCACAACTAGAAACTCCACAACTGGAAACTCCACAACTAGATACTCTGCAACTAGAAACTCCACAACTATAGACTCCACAACTTGAAACTCCACAACTTGAAACTCCACAACTTGAGACTCCACAACTAGAAACTCCACAACTTGAAACTCCACAACTTGAGACTCCACAACTAGAAACTCCACAACTTGAAACTCCCAGCTTGAGACTCCGCAACTAGAAACTCCACAACCAGGGACTCCGCAACTAGAAACTCCACAACTAGAAACTCCACAACTGGAAACTCCACTACTAGAAACTCCACAGCTTGAGACTCCGCAACTTGAAACTCCACAACTTGAAACTTCGCAACTAGAAACTCCGCAACTAGGGACTCCACAACTAGAAACTCCACAACTAGAAACTCCACAACTCGAAACTCCACTACTAGATACTCCACAACTGGAAACTCGACAACTAGAAACTCCACATCTAGAGACTCCACAATTTGAAACTCCACAACTAGAGACTCTGCAACTAGAAACTCAACAACTAGATACTCCACAACTGAACAACTAGAAACTCCACAACGGGAAAATCCACAACTAGATACTCCACAACTGGAAACTCCCCAACTAGAAACTCCGGAGCTAGAAACTCCGCAACAGGAGACTCTAACACTAGAAACTCCACAACTAGAAACTTCAAATCTAGAAACTCCACAACTAGAAACTTCACAACTAGAAACTCCGCAACTAGAGACTCCACAACTAGAAACTCCACAACTTGAAACTCCACAACTAGAAACTCCACAACCAGAAACTCCACAACTAGAAACTCCGCAACTAGAAACTCCACAAATAGAGACTCGGCAACTAGAAATTTCATATCTAGAAACTCCACAACGAGAAACTGTAAAACTAGACTTCACAACTAGAAACTCAACAACTAGAAACTCCACAACTAAAAACTCCACAACTGGAAAATCCACAACTTGAGACTCCGCAACTTGAAACTCCACAACAATTAACTCCGCTATTAAAAACTCCGCAACTAGAAACTCCGCAACTAGAAACTCCACTACAAGATACTCCACAACTGGAAACTCGGCAACTAGATACTTCACAAATGGAAACTCCACAACTAGATACTCCACAACTGGAAACTCCACAACTAGAAACTCCACAACTAGAGACTCCACAACTCGAAACTCCACAACTAGAAACTCCACAACTAGAAACTCCACAACTGGAAACTCCATAACTTGAAACTCCACAACTAGAAACTCCACAACTGGAAACTCCACAACTAGATACTCTGCAACTAGAAACTCCACAACTAGAGACTCCACAACTTGATACTCCACAACTTTAAGCTCCACAACTTGAGACTCCACAACTAGAAACTGCGCAACTTGAAACTCCGCAGCTTGAGACTCCGCAACTGGAAATTCCACAACTATGGACTCCGCCACTAGAAACTCCACAGCTAGAAACTCCACAACTGGAAACTCCACTATAAGATACTCCACAACTGGAAACTCGGCAACTAGAAACTCTACGACTAGAGACTCCACAACTTGAAACTCCACAACTAGAAACTCCACAACTCGAAACTCCACTACTAGATACTCCACAACTGGAAACTCGACAACTAGAAACTCCACATCTAGAGACTCCACAACTAGAGACTCTGCAACTAGAAACTCAACAACTAGAGACTGCGCAACTCAACAACTATAAACTCCACAACTGGAAAATCCACAACTAGATACTCCACAACTAGAAAATATACAACTAGAAACTCCACAACTATAGACTCCCCAACTTGAAACTCCACAAGTGTAAACTTCACAACTTGAGAATCCACAACTAGAAACTCCACAACTAGAAACTCCACAACTAGAAACTCCGCAACTAGAAACTCCGCAACTACAGACTCCACAACTAGAAACTCCACAACTAGAAACTCCACAACTACAAACTCCACAAATACAGACTCGGCAACTAGAAATTCCATATCTAGAAACTCCACAACTAGTAACTGCAAAACTAGAGACTTCACAACTAGAAACTCAACAACTAGAAACTCCACAACTAAAAACTCCACAACTGGAAACTCCACAACTTGAGACTCCGCAACTTGAAACTTCACATCTAGAAACTCCGCTATTAAAAACTCCGCAACTAGAAACTCCGCAACTAGAAACTTCACAACTTAAAACTCCACAACTAGATACTCCACAACTGGAAACTCCACAACTAGATACTTCACAACTGGAAACTCCACAACTAGATACTCCACAACTGGAAACTCCACAACTAGAGACTCCACAACTCGAAACTCCACAACTAGAAACTCCACAACTAAAAACTTCACAACAAGAGACTCCACAGCTTCACAACTAGAAACTCCACAACTGGAAACTCCACAACTAGATACTCTGCAACTAGAAACTCCACAACTAGAGACTCCACAACTTGAAACTCCACAACTTGAAACTCCACAACTTGAGACTCCACAACTAGAAACTCCACAACTTGAAATTCCGCAGCTTGAGACTCCGCAACTAGAAACTCCACAACTAGGGACTCCGCAACTAGAAACTCCACAACTAGAAACTCCACAACTGGAAACTCCACTACTAGATACTCCACAACTGGAAACTCGGGAACTAGAAACTCCACAACTAGAGACTCCACAACTTGAAACTCCACAACTAGAGACTCTGCAACTAGAAACTCCACAACTTGAAACTCCACAACTGGAAACTCCACAACTAGAAACTCCACAGCTTGAGACTCCGCAACTTGAAACTCCACAACTTGAAACTTCGCAACTAGAAACTCCGCACCTAGGGACTCCACAACTAGAAACTCCACAACTAGAAACTCCACAACTCGAAACTCCACTACTAGATACTCCACAACTGGAAACTCGACAACTAGAAACTCCACATCTAGAGACTCCACAATTTGAAACTCCAAAACTAGAGACTCTCCAACTAGAAACTCAACAACTAGATACTCCACAACTGAACAACTAGAAACTCCACAACGGGAAAATCCACAACTAGATACTCCACAACTAGAAACTCCACAACTCGAAACTCCACTACTAGATACTCCACAACTGGAAACTCGACAACTAGAAACTCCACATCTAGAGACTCCACAATTTGAAACTCCACAACTAGAGACTCTGCAACTAGAACCTCAACAACTAGGTACTCCACAACTGAACAACTAGAAACTCCACAACTGGAAAATCCACAACTAGATACTCCACAACTAGAAAATCTACAACTAGAAACTCCACAACTATAGACTCCACAACTTGAAACTCCACAAGTTTAAACTCCACAACTTGAGACTCCACAAGTAGAAACTCCACAACTAGAAACTCCACAACTGGAAACTCCCCAACTAGAAACTCCGCAACTAGA
The DNA here is from genome assembly GCF_043290135.1 of Rhipicephalus microplus. NCBI lineage: Eukaryota > Metazoa > Arthropoda > Arachnida > Ixodida > Ixodidae > Rhipicephalus > Rhipicephalus microplus. The sequence goes on along the minus strand of NW_027464642.1, from coordinate 1,240,382 downwards.
AACTCCGCAACAGGAGACTCTAACACTAGAAACTCCACAACTACAAACTTCAAAACTAGAAACTCCACAACTAGAAACTTCACAACTAGAAACTCCGCAACTAGAGACTCCACAACTAGAAACTCCACAACTTTAAACTCCACAACTAGAAACTCCACAACCAGAAACTCCACAACTAGAAACTCCGCAACTAGAAACTCCACAAATAGAGACTCGGCAACTAGAAATTTCATATCTAGAAACTCCACAACGAGAAACTGTAAAACTAAACTTCACAACTAGAAACTCAACAACTAGAAACTCCACAACTAAAAACTCCACAACTGGAAACTCCACAACTAGACACTCCACAACTAAAAACTCTTCAACTTGAAACTCCTCAACTAGAAACTCCACAACTAGAAACTCCACAAAAGAGACTCCGCGACTTCACAATTAGAAACTCCACAACTGGAAACTCCACAAATAGATACTCTGCAACTAGAAACTCCACAACTAGAGACTCCACAACTTGAAACTCCACAACTTTAAACTCCATAACTTGAGACTCCACACCTAGAAACTCCACAACTTGAAACTCCACAGCTTGAGACTCCGCAACTAGAAACTCCACAACTAGGGACTCCACAACTGGAAACTCCACTACTAGATACTCCACAACTGAAAACTCGGCAACTAGAAACTCCACAACTAGAGACTCCACAACTTGAAACTCCAAAACTAGAGACTCTGCAACTAGAAACTGCAAAACTAGAGACTTCACAACTAGAAACTCAACAACTAGAAACTCCGCAACTAAAAACTCCACAACTGGAAACTCCACAACTTGAGACTCCGCAACTTGAAAATTCACAACTAGAAACTCCGCTATTAAAAACTCCGCAACTAGAAACTCCGCAACTAAAAACTCCACAACTTAAAACTCCACAACTAGATACTCCACAACTGGAAACTCCACAACTAGATACTTCACAACGGGAAACTCAACAACTAGATACTCCACAACTGGAAACTCCACAACTAGAAACTCCACAACTAGAGACTCCACAACTCGAAACTCCACAACTAGAAACTCCACGACTAGAAACTGCACAACCAGAAACTCCGCAACTAGAAACTCCACAACTGGAAACTCCACAACTAGATACTCTGCAACTAGAAACTCCACAACTAGAGACTCCACAACTTGAAACTCCACAACTTTAAGCTCCACAACTTGAGACTCCACAACTAGAAACTGCGCAACTTGAAACTCCGTAGCTTGAGACTCCGCAACTGGAAATTCCACAACTATGGACTCCGCCACTAGAAACTCCACAGCTAGAAACTCCACAACTGGAAACTCCACTACAAGATACTCCACAACTGGAAACTCGGCAACTAGAAACTCTACGACTAGAGACTCCACAACTTGAAACTCCACAACTAGAAACTCCACAACTCGAAACTCCACTACTAGATACTCCACAACTGGAAACTCCACAACTGGAAACTCCACATCTAGAGACTCCACAACTTGAAACTCCACAACTAGAGACTCTGCAACTAGAAACTAAACAACTAGGGACTGCGCAACTCAACAACTATAAACTCCACAACTGGAAAATCCACAACTAGATACTCCACAACTAGAAAATATACAACTAGAAACTCCACAACTATAGACTCCCCAACTTGAAACTCCACAAGTGTAAACTTCACAACTTGAGACTCCACAACTAGAAACTCCACAACTGAAAACTCCCCAACTAGAAACTCCGCAACTAGAAACTCCCCAACAGGAGACTCTACAACTAGAAACTCCACAACTAGAAACTCCAAAACGAGAAACTCCACAACTAGAAACTCCACAAGTTTAAAGTCCACAACTTGAGACTCCACAACTAGAAACTCTACAACTTGAAACTCCTCAACTAGAAACTCCACAACCAGAAACTCCACAACTAGAAACTCCGCAACTAGAAACTCCGCAACTAGAGACTCCACAACTAGAAACTCCACAACTAGAAACTCCACAACTACAAACTCCACAAATACAGACTCGGCAACTAGAAATTCCATATCTAGAAACTCCACAACTAGTAACTGCAAAACTAGAGACTTCACAACTAGAAACTCAACAACTAGAAACTCCACAACTAAAAACTCCACAACTGGAAACTCCACAACTTGAGACTCCGCAACTTGAAACTTCACAACTAGAAACTCCGCTATTAAAAACTCCGCAACTAGAAACTCCGCAACTAGAAACTTCACAACTTAAAACTCCACAACTAGATACTCCACAACTGGAAACTCCACAACTAGATACTTCACAACTGGAAACTCCACAACTAGATACTCCACAACTGGAAACTCCACAACTAGAGACTCCACAACTCGAAACTCCACAACTAGAAACTCCACTACTAGATACTCCACAACTGGAAACTCGACAACTAGAAACTCCACAACTAGAGACTCCACAACTTGAAACTCCACAACTAGAGACTCTGCAACTAGAAACTCCACAACTTGAAACTCCACAACTGGAAACTCCACAACTAGAAACTCCACAGCTTGAGACTCCGCAACTTGAAACTCCACAACTTGAAACTTCGCAACTAGAAACTCCGCAACTGGGGACTCCACAACTAGAAACTCCACAACTAGAAACTCCACAACTCGAAACTCCACTACTAGATACTCCACAACTGGAAACTCGACAACTAGAAACTCCACATCTAGAGACTCCACAATTTGAAACTCCACAACTAGAGACTCTGCAACTAGAAACTCAACAACTAGGTACTCCACAACTGAACAACTAGAAACTCCACAACTGGAAAATCCACAACTAGATACTCCACAACTAGAAAATCTACAACTAGAAACTCCACAACTATAGACTCCACAACTTGAAACTCCACAAGTTTAAACTCCACAACTTGAGACTCCACAAGTAGAAACTCCACAACTAGAAACTCCACAACTGGAAACTCCCCAACTAGAAACTCCGCAACTAGAAACTCCGCAACAGGAGACTCTAACACTAGAAACTCCACGACTAGAAACTTCAAAACTAGAAACTCCACAACTAGAAACTTCACAACTAGAAACTCCGCAACTAGAGACTCCACAACTAGAAACTCCACAACTTGAAACTCCACAGCTAGAAACTCCACAACCAGAAACTCCGCAACTAGAAACTCCACAAATAGAGACTCGGCAACTAGAAATTTCATATCTAGAAACTCCACAACGAGAAACTGTAAAACTAGACTTCACAACTAGAAACTCAACAACTAGAAACTCCACAACTAAAAACTCCACAACTGGAAACTCCACAACTTGAGACTCCGCAACTTGAAACTCCACAACAATAAACTCCGCTATTAAAAACACCGCAACTAGAAACTCCGCAACTAGAAACTCCACAACTTGAAACTCCACAACTAGATACTCCACAACTGGAGACTCCACAATTTGAAACTCCACAACTAGAGACTCTGCAACTAGAAACTCAACAACTAGGTACTCCACAACTGAACAACTAGAAACTCCACAACTGGAAAATCCACAACTAGATACTCCACAACTAGAAAATCTACAACTAGAAACTCCACAACTATAGACTCCACAACTTGAAACTCCACAAGTTTAAACTCCACAACTTGAGACTCCACAAGTAGAAACTCCACAACTAGAAACTCCACAACTGGAAACTCCCCAACTAGAAACTCCGCAACTAGAAACTCCGCAACAGGAGACTCTAACACTAGAAACTCCACAACTAGAAACTTCAAAACTAGAAACTCCACAACTAGAAACTTCACAACTAGAAACTGCGCAACTAGAGACTCCACAACTAGAAACTCCACAACTTGAAACTCCACAGCTAGAAACTCCACAACCAGAAACTCCGCAACTAGAAACTCCACAAATAGAGACTCGGCAACTAGAAATTTCATATCTAGAAACTCCACAACGAGAAACTGTAAAACTAGACTTCACAACTAGAAACTCAACAACTAGAAACTCCACAACTAAAAACTCCACAACTGGAAACTCCACAACTTGAGACTCCGCAACTTGAAACTCCACAACAATAAACTCCGCTATTAAAAACACCGCAACTAGAAACTCCGCAACTAGAAACTCCACAACTAGAAACTCCACAACTAGAGATTCCGCAACTAGAAACTCCACAACCAGAGACTCCACAACTAGAAACTCCACAACTAGAAACTCCACAACTAGAAACTCCACAACTAGAGATTCCGCAACTAGAAACTCCACAACCAGAGACTCCGCAACTAGAAACTTCGCAGCTAGAAACTCCACAAATAGAAACTCCGCAACTAGAAACTCCGCAGCTAGAAACTACACAACTAGAGACTCCACAAATAGAAACTCCACAACTAGAAACTCCACAACTGGAAACTCCCCAACTAGAAACTCCGCAACTAGAAACTCCGCAACAGGAGACTCTACAACTAGAAACTCCACGACTAGAAACTCCAAAACTAGAAACTCCACAACTCGAAACTCCACAACTGGAAACTCCACAACTAGACACTCCACAACTAAAAACTCTTCAACTTGAAACTCCTCAACTAGAAACTCCACAACCAGAAACTTCACAACTAGAAACTCCGCAACAGGAGACTCTACAACTAGAAACTCCACAACTAGAAACTCCAAAACGAGAAACTCCACAACTAGAAACTCCACAACTAGAAACTCCGCAACTAGAAACTCCGCAACTAGAGACTCCACAACTAGAAACTCCACAACTAGAAACTCCACAACTACAAACTCCACAAATACAGACTCGGCAACTAGAAATTCCATATCTAGAAACTCCACAACTAGTAACTGCAAAACTAGAGACTTCACAACTAGAAACTCAACAACTAGAAACTCCACAACTAAAAACTCCACAACTGGAAACTCCACAACTTGAGACTTCGCAACTTGAAACTTCACATCTAGAAACTCCGCTATTAAAAACTCCGCAACTAGAAACTCCGCAACTAGAAACTTCACAACTTAAAACTCCACAACTAGATACTCCACAACTGGAAACTCCACAACTAGATACTTCACAACTGGAAACTCCACAACTAGATACTCCACAACTGGAAACTCCACAACTAGAGACTCCACAACTCGAAACTCCACAACTAGAAACTCCACAACTAAAAACTCCACAACCAGAGACTCCACAGCTTCACAACTAGAAACTCCACAACTGGAAACTCCACAACTAGATACTCTGCAACTAGAAACTCCACAACTAGAGACTCCACAACTTGAAACTCCACAACTTGAGACTCCACAACTAGAAACTCCACAACTTGAAACTCTGCAGCTTGAGACTGCGCAACTAGAAACTCCACAACTAGGGACTCCGCAACTAGAAACTCCACATCTAGAAACTCCACAACTGGAAACTCCACTACTAGATACTCCACAACTGGAAACTCGGGAACTAGAAACTCCACAACTAGAGACTCCACAACTTGAAACTCCACAACTAGAGACTCTGCAACTAGAAACTCCACAACTCGAAACTCCACAAATGGAAACTCCACAACTAGAAACTCCACAGCTTGAGACTCCGCAACTTGAAACTCCACAACTTGAAACTTCGCAACTAGAAACTCCGCAACTAGGGACTCCACAACTAGAAACTCCACAACTCGAAACTCCACTACTAGATACTCCACAACTGGAAACCCGACAACTAGAAACTCCACATCTAGAGACTCCACAATTTGAAACTCCAAAACTAGAGACTCTGCAACTAGAAACTCAACAACTAGATACTCCACAACTGAACAACTAGAAACTCCACAACGGGAAAATCCACAACTAGATACTCCACAACTAGAAACTCCACAACTCGAAACTCCACTACTAGATACTCCACAACTGGAAACTCGACAACTAGAAACTCCACATCTAGAGACTCCACAATTTGAAACTCCACAACTAGAGACTCTGCAACTAGAACCTCAACAACTAGGTACTCCACAACTGAACAACTAGAAACTCCACAACTGGAAAATCCACAACTAGATACTCCACAACTAGAAAATCAACAACTAGAAACTCCACAACTATAGACTCCACAACTTGAAACTTCACAAGTTTAAACTCCACAACTTGAGACTCCACAAGTAGAAACTCCACAACTAGAAACTCCACAACTGGAAACTCCCCAACTAGAAACTCCGCAACTAGAAACTCCGCAACAGGAGACTCTAACACTAGAAACTCCACAACTAGAAACTTCAAAACTAGAAGCTCCACAACTAGAAACTTCACAACTAGAAACTCCGCAACTAGAGACTCCACAACTAGAAACTCCACAACTTTAAACTCCACAACTAGAAACTCCACAACCAGAAACTCCACAACTAGAAACTCCGCAACTAGAAACTCCACAAATAGAGACTCGGCAACTAGAAATTTCATATCTAGAAACTCCACAACGAGAAACTGTAAAACTAAACTTCACAACTAGAAACTCAACAACTAGAAACTCCACAACTAAAAACTCCACAACTGGAAACTCCACAACTAGACACTCCACAACTAAAAACTCTTCAACTTGAAACTCCTCAACTAGAAACTCCACAACTAGAAACTCCACAAAAGAGACTCCGCGACTTCACAATTAGAAACTCCACAACTGGAAACTCCACAAATAGATACTCTGCAACTAGAAACTCCACAACTAGAGACTCCACAACTTGAAACTCCACAACTTTAAACTCCATAACTTGAGACTCCACACCTAGAAACTCCACAACTTGAAACTCCACAGCTTGAGACTCCGCAACTAGAAACTCCACAACTAGGGACTCCACAACTGGAAACTCCACTACTAGATACTCCACAACTGAAAACTCGTCAACTAGAAACTCCACAACTAGAGACTCCACAACTTGAAACTCCAAAACTAGAGACTCTGCAACTAGAAACTCCACAACTCGAAACTCCGCAACTAGAAACTCCGCAACTAGAGACTCCACAACTAGAAACCCCACAACTAGAAACTCCACAACTTCAAACTCTATTAAAACAGACTCGGCAACTAGAAATTCCATATCTAGAAACTCCACAACTAGAAACTGCAAAACTAGAGACTTCACAACTAGAAACTCAACAACTAGAAACTCCACAACTAAAAACTCCACAACTGGAAACTCCACAACTTGAGACTCCGCAACTTGAAAATTCACAACTAGAAACTCCGCTATTAAAAACTCCGCAACTAGAAACTCCGCAACTAAAAACTCCACAACTTAAAACTCCACAACTAGATACTCCACAACTGGAAACTCCACAACTAGATACTTCACAACGGGAAACTCAACAACTAGATACTCCACAACTGGAAACTCCACAACTAGAAACTCCACAACTAGAGACTCCACAACTCGAAACTCCACAACTAGAAACTCCACGACTAGAAACTGCACAACCAGAAACTCCGCAACTAGAAACTCCACAACTAGAAACTCCACAACTAGATACTCTGCAACTAGAAACTCCACAACTAGAGACTCCACAACTTGAAACTCCACAACTTTAAGCTCCACAACTTGAGACTCCACAACTAGAAACTGCGCAACTTGAAACTCCGCAGCTTGAGACTCCGCAACTGGAAATTCCACAACTATGGACTCCGCCACTAGAAACTCCACAGCTAGAAACTCCACAACTGGAAACTTCACTACAAGATACTCCACAACTGGAAACTCGGCAACTAGAAACTCTACGACTAGAGACTCCACAACTTGAAACTCCACAACTAGAAACTCCACAACTCGAAACTCCACTACTAGATACTCCACAACTGGAAACTCCACAACTGGAAACTCCACATCTAGAGACTCCACAACTTGAAACTCCACAACTAGAGACTCTGCAACTAGAAACTAAACAACTAGGGACTGCGCAACTCAACAACTATAAACTCCACAACTGGAAAATCCACAACTAGATACTCCACAACTAGAAAATATACAACTAGAAACTCCACAACTATAGACTCCCCAACTTGAAACTCCACAAGTGTAAACTTCACAACTTGAGACTCCACAACTAGAAACTCCACAACTGAAAACTCCCCAACTAGAAACTCCGCAACTAGAAACTCCGCAACAGGAGACTCTACAACTAGAAACTCCACAACTAGAAACTCCAAAACGAGAAACTCCACAACTAGAAACTCCACAAGTTTAAAGTCCACAACTTGAGACTCCACAACTAGAAACTCTACACCTTGAAACTCCTCAACTAGAAACTCCACAACCAGAAACTCCACAACTAGAAACTCCGCAACTAGAAACTCCGCAACTAGAGACTCCACAACTAGAAACTCCACAACTAGAAACTCCACAACTACAAACTCCACAAATACAGACTCGGCAACTAGAAATTCCATATCTAGAAACTCCACAACTAGTAACTGCAAAACTAGGGACTTCACAACTAGAAACTCAACAACTAGAAACTCCACAACTAAAAACTCCACAACTGGAAACTCCACAACTTGAGACTCCGCAACTTGAAACTTCACAACTAGAAACTCCGCTATTAAAAACTCCGCAACTAGAAACTCCGCAACTAGAAACTTCACAACTTAAAACTCCACAACTAGATACTGAACAACTGGAAACTCCACAACTAGATACTTCACAACTGGAAACTCCACAACTAGATACTCCACAACTGGAAACTCCACAACTAGAGACTCCACAACTCGAAACTCCACAACTAGAAACTCCACAACTAAAAACTTCACAACCAGAGACTCCACAGCTTCACAACTAGAAACTCCACAACTGGAAACTCCACAACTAGATACTCTGCAACTAGAAACTCCACAACTAGAGACTCCACAACTTGAAACTCCACAACTAGAAACTCCACAACTTGAAACTCCGCAGCTTGAGACTCCGCAACTAGAAACTCAACAACTAGGGACTCCGCAACTAGAAACTCCACAACTAGAAACTCCACAACTGGAAACTCCACTAGTAGATACTCCACAACTGGAAACTCGGCAACTAGAAACTCCACAACTAGAGACTCCACAACTTGAAACTCCACAACTAGAGACTCTGCAACTAGAAACTCCACAACTTGAAACTCCACAACTGGAAACTCCACAACTAGAAACTCCACAGCTTGAGACTCCGCAACTTGAAACTCCACAACTTGAAACTTCGCAACTAGAAACTCCGCAACTGGGGACTCCACAACTAGAAACTCCACAACTAGAAACTCCACAACTCGAAATTCCACTACTAGATACTCGACAACTGGAAACTCGACAACTAGAAACTCCACATCTAGAGACTCCACAATTTGAAACTCCACAACTAGAGACTCTGCAACTAGAAACTCAACAACTAGGTACTCCACAACTGAACAACTAGAAACTCCACAACTGGAAAATCCACAACTAGATACTCCACAACTAGAAAATCTACAACTAGAAACTCCACAACTATAGACTCCACAACTTGAAACTCCACAAGTTTAAACTCCACAACTTGAGACTCCACAAGTAGAAACTCCAAACTAGAAACTCCACAACTGGAAACTCCCCAACTAGAAACTCCGCAACTAGAAACTCCGCAACAGGAGACTCTAACACTATAAACTCCACAACTAGAATCTTCAAAACTAGAAACTCCACAACTAGAAACTTCACAACTACAAACTCTGCAACTAGAGACTCCACAACTAGAAACTCCACAACTTGAAACTCCACAGCTAGAAACTCCACAACCAGAAACTCCGCAACTAGAAACTCCACAAATAGAGACTCGGCAACTAGAAATTTCATATCTAGAAACTCCACAACGAGAAACTGTAAAACTAGACTTCACAACTAGAAACTCAACAACTAGAAACTCCACAACTAAAAACTCCACAACTGGAAACTCCACAACTTGAGACTCCGCAACTTGAAACTCCACAACAATAAACTCCGCTATTAAAAACACCGCAACTAGAAACTCCGCAACTAGAAACTCCACAACTTGAAACTCCACAACTAGATACTCCACAACTGGAAACTCCACAACTAGATACTTCACAAATGGAAACTACACAACTAGATACTCCACAACTGGAAACTCCACAACTAGAAACTCCACAACTAGAGACTCCACAACTCGAAACTCCACAACTAGAAACTCCACAACTAGAAACTCCACAACTGGAAACTCCACAACTAGATACTCCGCAACTAGAAACTCCACAACTAGAGACTCCACAACTTGAAACTCAACAACTAGAAACTCCACAACTAGAAACTCTGCAACTAGAGACTCCACAACTAGAAACTCCACAACTAGAAACTCCGCAACTAGAAACTCCACAACTAGAAACTCCACAACTAGAAACTCCACAACTAGAAACTCCACCACTAGAGATTCCGCAACTAGAAACTCCACAACCAGAGACTCCGCAACTAGAAACTCCGCAGCTAGAAACTCCACAAATAGAAACTCCGCAACTAGAAACTCCGCAGCTAGAAACTACACAACTAGAGACTCCACAAATAGAAACTCCACAACTAGAAACTCCACAACTGGAAACTCCCCAACTAGAAACTCCGCAACTAGAAACTCCGCAACAGGAGACTCTACAACTAGAAACTCCACGACTAGAAACTCCAAAACTAGAAACTCCACAACTCGAAACTCCACAACTGGAAACTCCACAACTAGACACTCCACAACTAAAACTCTTCAACTTGAAACTCCTCAACTAGAAACTCCACAACCAGAAACTTCACAACTAGAAACTCCGCAACAGGAGACTCTACAACTAGAAACTCCACAACTAGAAACTCCAAAACGAGAAACTCCACAACTAGAAACTCCACAACTAGAAACTCCACAACTAGAAACTCCGCAACTAGAGACTCCACAACTAGAAACTCCACAACTAGAAACTCCACAACTACAAACTCCACAAATACAGACTCGGCAACTAGAAATTCCATATCTAGAAACTCCACAACTAGTAACTGCAAAACTAGAGACTTCACAACTAGAAACTCAACAACTAGAAACTCCACAACTAAAAACTCCACAACTGGAAACTCCACAACTTGAGACTCCGCAACTTGAAACTTCACATCTAGAAACTCCGCTATTAAAAACTCCGCAACTAGAAACTCCGCAACTAGAAACTTCACAACTTAAAACTCCACAACTAGATACTCCACAACTGAAACTCCACAACTAGATACTTCACAACTGGAAACTCCACAACTAGATACTCCACAACTGGAAACTCCACAACTAGAGACTCCACAACTCGAAACTCCACAACTAGAAACTCCACAACTAAAAACTCCACAACCAGAGACTCTACAGCTTCACAACTAGAAACTCCACAACTGGAAACTCCACAACTAGATACTCTGCAACTAGAAACTCCACAACTAGAGACTCCACAACTTGAAACTCCACAACTTGAAACTCCACAACTTGAGACTCCACAACCAGAAACTCCACAACTTGAAACTCCGCAGCTTGAGACTCCGCAACTAGAAACTCCACAACTAGGGACTCCGCAACTAAAAACTCCACAACTAGAAACTCCACAACTGGAAACTCCACTACTAGATACTCCACAACTGGAAACTCGGGAACTAGAAACTCCACAACTAGAGACTCCACAACTTGAAACTCCACAACTAGAGACTCTGCAACTAGAAACTCCACAACTCGAAACTCCACAACTGGAAACTCCACAACTAGAAACTCCACAGCTTGAGACTCCGCAACTTGAAACTCCACAACTTGAAACTTCGCAACTAGAAACTCCGCAACTAGGGACTCCACAACTAGAAACTCCACAACTAGAAACTCCACAACTCGAAACTCCACTACTAGATACTCCACAACTGGAAACTCGACAACTAAAAACTCCACATCTAGAGACTCCACAATTTGAAACTCCAAAACTAGAGACTCTGCAACTAGAAACTCAACAACTAGATACTCCACAACTGAACAACTAGAAACTCCACAACGGGAAAATCCACAACTAGATACTCCACAACTAGAAACTCCACAACTCGAAACTCCACTACTAGATACTCCACAACTGGAAACTCGACAACTAGAAACTCCACATCTAGAGACTCCACAATTTGAAACTCCACAACTAGAGACTCTGCAACTAGAACCTCAACAACTAGGTACTCCACAACTGAACAACTAGAAACTCCACAACTGGAAAATCCACAACTAGATACTCCACAACTAGAAAATCTACAACTAGAACTCCACAAGTATAGACTCCACAACTTGAAACTCCACAAGTTTAAACTCCACAACTTGAGACTCCACAAGTAGAAACTCCACAACTAGAAACTCCACAACTGGAAACTCCCCAACTAGAAACTCCGCAACTAGAAACTCCGCAACAGGAGACTCTAACACTAGAAACTCCACAACTAGAAACTTCAAAACTAGAAACTCCACAACTAGAAACTTCACAACTAGAAACTCCGCAACTAGAGACTCCACAACTAGAAACTCCACAACTAGAAACTCCGCAACTAGAAACTCCACAACTAGAAACTCCACAACTAGAAACTCCACAACTAGAAACTCCACCACTAGAGATTCCGCAACTAGAAACTCCACAACCAGAGACTCCGCAACTAGAAACTCCGCAGCTAGAAACTCCACAAATAGAAACTCCGCAACTAGAAACTCCGCAGCTAGAAACTACACAACTAGAGACTCCACAAATAGAAACTCCACAACTAGAAACTCCACAACTGGAAACTCCCCAACTAGAAACTCCGCAACTAGAAACTCCGCAACAGGAGACTCTACAACTAGAAACTCCACGACTAGAAACTCCAAAACTAGAAACTCCACAACTCGAAACTCCACAACTGGAAACTCCACGACTAGACACTCCACAACTAAAAACTCTTCAACTTGAAACTCCTCAACTAGAAACTCCACAACCAGAAACTTCACAACTAGAAACTCCGCAACAGGAGACTCTACAACTAGAAACTCCACAACTAGAAACTCCAAAACGAGAAACTCCACAACTAGAAACTCCACAACTAGAAACTCCACAACTAGAAACTCCGCAACTAGAGACTCCACAACTAGAAACTCCACAACTAGAAACTCCACAACTACAAACTCCACAAATACAGACTCGGCAACTAGAAATTCCATATCTAGAAACTCCACAACTAGTAACTGCAAAACTAGAGACTTCACAACTAGAAACTCAACAACTAGAAACTCCACAACTAAAAACTCCACAACTGGAAACTCCACAACTTGAGACTCCGCAACTTGAAACTTCACATCTAGAAACTCCGCTATTAAAAACTCCGCAACTAGAAGCTCCGCAACTAGAAACTTCACAACTTAAAACTCCACAACTAGATACTCCACAACTGGAAACTCCACAACTAGATACTTCACAACTGGAAACTCCACAACTAGATACTCCACAACTGGAAACTCCACAACTAGAGACTCCACAACTCGAAACTCCACAACTAGAAACTCCACAACTAAAAACTCCACAACCAGAGACTCTACAGCTTCACAACTAGAAACTCCACAACTGGAAACTCCACAACTAGATACTCTGCAACTAGAAACTCCACAACTAGAGACTCCACAACTTGAAACTCCACAACTTGAAACTGCACAACTTGAGACTCCACAACCAGAAACTCCACAACTTGAAACTCCGCAGCTTGAGACTCCGCAACTAGAAACTCCACAACTAGGGACTCCGCAACTAAAAACTCCACAACTAGAAACTCCACAACTGGAAACTCCACTACTAGATACTCCACAACTGGAAACTCGGGAACTAGAAACTCCACAACTAGAGACTCCACAACTTGAAACTCCACAACTAGAGACTCTGCAACTAGAAACTCCACAACTCGAAACTCCACAACTGGAAACTCCACAACTAGAAACTCCACAGCTTGAGACTCCGCAACTTGAAACTCCACAACTTGAAACTTCGCAACTAGAAACTCCGCAACTAGGGACTCCACAACTAGAAACTCCACAACTAGAAACTCCACAACTCGAAACTCCACTACTAGATACTCCACAACTGGAAACTCGACAACTAAAAACTCCACATCTAGAGACTCCACAATTTGAAACTCCAAAACTAGAGACTCTGCAACTAGAAACTCAACAACTAGATACTCCACAACTGAACAACTAGAAACTCCACAACGGGAAAATCCACAACTAGATACTCCACAACTAGAAACTCCACAACTCGAAACTCCACTACTAGATACTCCACAACTGGAAACTCGACAACTAGAAACTCCACATCTAGAGACTCCACAATTTGAAACTCCACAACTAGAGACTCTGCAACTAGAACCTCAACAACTAGGTACTCCACAACTGAACAACTAGAAACTCCACAACTGGAAAATCCACAACTAGATACTCCACAACTAGAAAATCTACAACTAGAAACTCCACAAGTATAGACTCCACAACTTGAAACTCCACAAGTTTAAACTCCACAACTTGAGACTCCACAAGTAGAAACTCCACAACTAGAAACTCCACAACTGGAAACTCCCCAACTAGAAACTCCGCAACTAGAAACTCCGCAACAGGAGACTCTAACACTAGAAACTCCACAACTAGAAACTTCAAAACTAGAAACTCCACAACTAGAAACTTCACAACTAGAAACTCCGCAACTAGAGACTCCACAACTAGAAACTCCACAACTTTAAACTCCACAACTAGAAACTCCACAACCAGAAACTCCACAACTAGAAACTCCGCAACTAGAAACTCCACAAATAGAGACTCGGCAACTAGAAATTTCATATCTAGAAACTCCACAACGAGAAACTGTAAAACTAAACTTCACAACTAGAAACTCAACAACTAGAAACTCCACAACTAAAAACTCCACAACTGGAAACTCCACAACTAGACACTCCACAACTAAAAACTCTTCAACTTGAAACACCTCAACTAGAAACTCCACAACTAGAAACTCCACAAAAGAGACTCCGCGACTTCACAATTAGAAACTCCACAACAGGAAACTCCACAAATAGATACTCTGCAACTAGAAACTCCACAACTAGAGACTCCACAACTTGAAACTCCACAACTTTAAACTCCATAACTTGAGACTCCACACCTAGAAACTCCACAACTTGAAACTCCACAGCTTGAGACTCCGCAACTAGAAACTCCACAACTAGGGACTCCACAACTGGAAACTCCACTACTAGATACTCCACAACTGAAAACTCGGCAACTAGAAACTCCACAACTAGAGACTCCACAACTTGAAACTCCAAAACTAGAGACTCTGCAACTAGAAACTCCACAACTCGAAACTCCGCAACTAGAAACTCCGCATCTAGAGACTCCACAACTAGAAACCCCACAACTAGAAACTCCACAACTTCAAACTCTATTAAAACAGACTCGGCAACTAGAAATTCCATATCTAGAAACTCCACAACTAGAAACTGCAAAACTAGAGACTTCACAACTAGAAACTCAACAACTAAAAAATCCACAACTAAAAACTCCACAACTGGAAACTCCACAACTTGAGACTCCGCAACTTGAAAATTCACAACTAGAAACTCCGCTATTAAAAACTCCGCAACTAGAAACTCCGCAACTAAAAACTCCACAACTTAAAACTCCACAACTAGATACTCCACAACTGGAAACTCCACAACTAGATACTTCACAACTGGAAACTCCACAACTAGATACTCCACAACTGGAAACTCCACAACTAGAGACTCCACAACTCGAAACTCCACAACTAGAAACTCCACAACTAAAAACTCCACAACCAGAGACTCTACAGCTTCACAACTAGAAACTCCACAACTGGAAACTCCACAACTAGATACTCTGCAACTAGAAACTCCACAACTAGAGACTCCACAACTTGAAACTCCACAACTTGAAACTCCAAAACTTGAGACTCCACAACTAGAAACTCCACAACTTGAAACTCCGCAGCTTGAGACTCCGCAACTAGAAACTCCACAACTAGGGACTCCGCAACTAGAAACTCCACAACTAGAAACTCCGCAACAGGAGACTCTACAACTAGAAACTCCACAACTAGAAACTCCAAAACGAGAAACTCCACAACTAGAAACTCCACAACTAGAAACTCCGCAACTAGAAACTCCGCAACTAGAGACTCCACAACTAGAAACTCCACAACTAGAAACTCCACAACTACAAACTCCACAAATACAGACTCGGCAACTAGAAATTCCATATCTAGAAACTCCACAACTAGTAACTGCAAAACTAGAGACTTCACAACTAGAAACTCAACAACTAGAAACTCCACAACTAAAAACTCCACAACTGGAAACTCCACAACTTGAGACTCCGCAACTTGAAACTTCACATCTAGAAACTCCGCTATTAAAAACTCCGCAACTAGAAACTCCGCAACTAGAAACTTCACAACTTAAAACTCCACAACTAGATACTCCACAACTGGAAACTCCACAACTAGATACTTCACAACTGGAAACTCCACAACTAGATACTCCACAACTGGAAACTCCACAACTAGAGACTCCACAACTCGAAACTCCACAACTAGAAACTCCACAACTAAAAACTCCACAACCAGAGACTCTACAGCTTCACAACTAGAAACTCCACAACTGGAAACACCACATCTAGAGACTCCACAATTTGAAACTCCAAAACTAGAGACTCTGCAACTAGAAACTCAACAACTAGATACTCCACAACTGAACAACTAGAAACTCCACAACGGGAAAATCCACAACTAGATACTCCACAACTAGAAACTCCACAACTCGAAACTCCACTACTAGATACTCCACAACTGGAAACTCGACAACTAGAAACTCCACATCTAGAGACTCCACAATTTGAAACTCCACAACTAGAGACTCTGCAACTAGAACCTCAACAACTAGGTACTCCACAACTGAACAACTAGAAACTCCACAACTGGAAAATCCACAACTAGATACTCCACAACTAGAAAATCTACAACTAGAAACTCCACAAGTATAGACTCCACAACTTGAAACTCCACAAGTTTAAACTCCACAACTTGAGACTCCACAAGTAGAAACTCCACAACTAGAAACTCCACAACTGGAAACTCCCCAACTAGAAACTCCGCAACTAGAAACTCCGCAACAGGAGACTCTAACACTAGAAACTCCACAACTAGAAACTTCAAAACTAGAAACTCCACAACTAGAAACTCCACAACTTTAAACTCCACAACTAGAAACTCCACAACCAGAAACTCAACAACTAGAAACTCCACAACTAAAAACTCCACAACTGGAAACTCCACAACTAGACACTCCACAACTAAAAACTCTTCAACTTGAAACACCTCAACTAGAAACTCCACAACTAGAAACTCCACAAAAGAGACTCCGCGACTTCACAATTAGAAACTCCACAACTGGAAACTCCACAAATAGATACTCTGCAACTAGAAACTCCACAACTAGAGACTCCACAACTTGAAACTCCACAACTTTAAACTCCATAACTTGAGACTCCACACCTAGAAACTCCACAACTTGAAACTCCACAGCTTGAGACTCCGCAACTAGAAACTCCACAACTAGGGACTCCACAACTGGAAACTCCACTACTAGATACTCCACAACTGAAAACTCGGCAACTAGAAACTCCACAACTAGAGACTCCACAACTTGAAACTCCAAAACTAGAGACTCTGCAACTAGAAACTCCACAACTCAAAACTCCGCAACTAGAAACTCCGCATCTAGAGACTCCACAACTAGAAACCCCACAACTAGAAACTCCACAACTTCAAACTCTATTAAAACAGACTCGGCAACTAGAAATTCCATATCTAGAAACTCCACAACTAGAAACTGCAAAACTAGAGACTTCACAACTAGAAACTCAACAACTAGAAACTCCACAACTAAAAACTCCACAACTGGAAACTCCACAACTTGAGACTCCGCAACTTGAAAATTCACAACTAGAAACTCCGCTATTAAAAACTCCGCAACTAGAAACTCCGCAACTAAAAACTCCACAACTTAAAACTCCACAACTAGATACTCCACAACTGGAAACTCCACAACTAGATACTTCACGAAGGGAAACTCAACAACTAGATACTCCACAACTGGAAACTCCACAACTAGAAACTCCACAACTAGAGACTCCACAACTCGAAACTCCACAACTAGAAACTCCACGACTAGAAACTGCACAACCAGAAACTCCGCAACTCCACAACTAGAAACTCCACAACTGGAAACTCCACAACTAGATACTCTGCAACTAGAAACTCCACAACTAGAGACTCCACAACTTGAAACTCCACAACTTTAAGCTCCACAACTTGAGACTCCACAACTAGAAACTGCGCAACTTGAAACTCCGCAGCTTGAGACTCCGCAACTGGAAATTCCACAACTATGGACTCCGCCACTAGAAACTCCACAGCTAGAAACTCCACAACTGGAAACTTCACTACAAGATACTCCACAACTGGAAACTCGGCAACTAGAAACTCTACGACTAGAGACTCCACAACTTGAAACTCCACAACTAGAAACTCCACAACTCGAAACTCCACTACTAGATACTCCACAACTGGAAACTCCACAACTGGAAACTCCACAACTAGAAACTCCACAGCTTGAGACTCCGCAACTTGAAACTCCACAACTTGAAACTTCGCAACTAGAAACTCTGCAACTAGGGACTCCACAACTAGAAACTCCACAACTAGAAACTCCACAACTCGAAACTCCACTACTAGATACTCCACAACTGGAAACTCGACAACTAGAAACTCCACATCTGGAGACACCACAATTTGAAACTCCACAACTAGAGACTCTGCAACTAGAAACTCAACAACTAGGTACTCCACAACTGAACAACTAGAAACTCCACAACTGGAAAATCCACAACTAGATACTCCACAACTAGAAAATCTACAACTAGAAACTCCACAACTATAGACTCCACAACTTGAAACTCCACAAGTTTAAACTCCACAACTTGAGACTCCACAAGTAGAAACTCCACAACTAGAAACTCCACAACTGGAAACTCCACAACTAGAAACTCCGCAACTAGAAACTCCGCAACAGGAGACTCTAACACTAGAAACTCCACAACTAGAAACTTCAAAACTAGAAACTCCACAACTAGAAACTTCACAACTAGAAACTCCGCAACTAGAGACTCCACAACTAGAAACTCCACAACTTGAAACTCCACAGCTAGAAACTCCACAACCAGAAACTCCGCAACTAGAAACTCCACAAATAGAGACTCGGCAACTAGAAATTTCATATCTAGAAACTCCACAACGAGAAACTGTAAAACTAGACTTCACAACTAGAAACTCAACAACTAGAAACTCCACAACTAAAAACTCCACAACTGGAAACTCCACAACTTGAGACTCCGCAACTTGAAACTCCACAACAATAAACTCCGCTATTAAAAACTCCGCAACTAGAAACTCCGCAACTAGAAACTCCACAACTTGAAACTCCACAACTAGATACTCCACAACTGGAAACTCCACAACTAGATACTTCACAAATGGAAACTACACAACTAGATACTCCACAACTGGAAACTCCACAACTAGAGACTCCACAACTCGAAACTCCACAACTAGAAACTCCACAACTAGAAACTCCACAACTGGAAACTCCACAACTAGATACCCCGCAACTAGAAACTCCACAACTAGAGACTCCACAACTTGAAACTCCACAACTAGAAACTCCACAACTAGAAACTCTGCAACTAGAGACTCCACAACTAGAAACTCCACAACTAGAAACTCCGCAACTAGAAACTCCACAACTAGAAACTCCACAACTAGAAACTCCACAACTAGAAACTCCACAACTAGAGATTCCGCAACTAGAAACTCCACAACCAGAGACTCCGCAACTAGAAACTCCGCAGCTAGAAACTCCACAAATAGAAACTCCGCAACTAGAAACTCCGCAGCTAGAAACTACACAACTAGAGACTCCACAAATAGAAACTCCACAACTAGAAACTCCACAACTGGAAACTCCCCAACTAGAAACTCCGCAACTAGAAACTCCGCAACAGGAGACTCTACAACTAGAAACTCCACGACTAGAAACTCCAAAACTAGAAACTCCACAACTCGAAACTCCACAACTGGAAACTCCACAACTAGACACTCCACAACTAAAAACTCTTCAACTTGAAACTCCTCAACTAGAAACTCCACAACCAGAAACTTCACAACTAGAAACTCCGCAACAGGAGACTCTACAACTAGAAACTCCACAACTAGAAACTCCAAAACGAGAAACTCCACAACTAGAAACTCCACAAGTTTAAAGTCCACAACTTGAGACTCCACAACTAGAAACTCCACAACTTGAAACTCCTCAACTAGAAACTCCACAACCAGAAACTCCACAACTAGAAACTCCGCAACTAGAAACTCCGCAACTAGAGACTCCACAACTAGAAACTCCACAACTAGAAACTCCACAACTACAAACTCCACAAATACAGACTCGGCAACTAGAAATTCCATATCTAGAAACTCCACAACTAGTAACTGCAAAACTAGAGACTTCACAACTAGAAACTCAACAACTAGAAACTCCACAACTAAAAACTCCACAACTGGAAACTCCACAACTTGAGACTCCGCAACTTGAAACTTCACATCTAGAAACTCCGCTATTAAAAACTCCGCAACTAGAAACTCCGCAACTAGAAACTTCACAACTTAAAACTCCACAACTAGATACTCCACAACTGGAAACTCCACAACTAGATACTTCACAACTGGAAACTCCACAACTAGATACTCCACAACTGGAAACTCCACAACTAGAGACTCCACAACTCGAAACTCCACAACTAGAAACTCCACAACTAAAAACTTCACAACCAGAGACTCCACAGCTTCACAACTAGAAACTCCACAACTGGAAACTCCACAACTAGATACTCTGCAACTAGAAACTCCACAACTAGAGACTTCACAACTTGAAACTCCACAACTTCAAACTCCACAACTTGAGACTCCACAACTAGAAACTCCACAACTTGAAACTCCGCAGCTTGAGACTCCGCAACTAGAAACTCCACAACTAGGGACTCCGCAACTAGAAACTCCACATCTGGAAACTCCACTACTAGATACTCCACAACTGGAAACTCGGCAACTAGAAACTCCACAACTAGAGACTCCACAACTTGAAACTCCACAACTAGAGACTCTGCAACTAGAAACTCCACAACTTGAAACTCCACAACTGGAAACTCCACAACTAGAAACTCCACAGCTTGAGACTCCGCAACTTGAAACTCCACAACTTGAAACTTCGCAACTAGAAACTCCGCAACTAGGGACTCCACAACTAGAAACTCCACAACTAGAAACTCCACAACTCGAAACTCCACTACTAGATACTCCACAACTGGAAACTCGACTACTAGAAACTCCACATCTAGAGACTCCACAATTTGAAACTCCACAACTAGAGACTCTGCAACTAGAAACTCAACAACTAGGTACTCCACAACTGAACAACTAGAAACTCCACAACTGGAAAATCCACAACTAGATACTCCACAACTAGAAAATCTACAACTAGAAACTCCACAACTATAGACTCCAGAACTTGAAACTCCACAAGTTTAAACTCCACAACTTGAGACTCCACAAGTAGAAACTCCACAACTAGAAACTCCACAACTGGAAACTCCCCAACTAGAAACTCCGCAACTAGAAACTCCGCAACAGGAGACTCTAACACTAGAAACTCCACAACTAGAAACTTCAAAACTAGAAACTCCACAACTAGAAACTTCACAACTAGAAACTCCGCAACTAGAGACTCCACAACTAGAAACTCCACAACTTGAAACTCCACAGCTAGATACTCCACAACTGAACAACTAGAAACTCCACAACGGGAAAATCCACAACTAGATACTCCACAACTAGAAAATCTACAACTAGAAACTCCACAACTATAGACTCCACAACTTGAAACTCCACAAGTTTAAACTCCACAACTTGAAAATTCACAACTAGAAACTCCGCTATTAAAAACTCCGCAACTAGAAACTCCGCAACTAAAAACTCCACAACTTAAAACTCCACAACTAGATACTCCACAACTGGAAACTCCACAACTAGATACTTCACAACTGGAAACTCCACAACTAGATACTCCACAACTGGAAACTCCACAACTAGAGACTCCACAACTCGAAACTCCACAACTAGAAACTCCACAACTAAAAACTCCACAACCAGAGACTCTACAGCTTCACAACTAGAAACTCCACAACTGGAAACTCCACAACTAGATACTCTGCAACTGGAAACTCCACAACTTGAGACTCCGCAACTTGAAACTTCACATCTAGAAACTCCGCTATTAAAAACTCCGCAACTAGAAACTCCGCAACGAGAAACTTCACAACTTAAAACTCAACAACTAGATACTCCACAACTGGAAACTCCACAACTAGATACTTCACAACTGGAAACTCCACAACTAGATACTCCACAACTGGAAACTCCACAACTAGAGACTCCACAACTCGAAACTCCACAACTAGAAACTCCACAACTAAAAACTCCACAACCAGAGACTCTACAGCTTCACAACTAGAAACTCCACGACTGGAAACTCCACATCTAGAGACTCCACAATTTGAAACTCCAAAACTAGAGACTCTGCAACTAGAAACTCAACAACTAGATACTCCACAACTGAACAACTAGAAAGTCCACAACGAGAAAATCCACAACTAGATACTCCACAACTAGAAACTCCACAACTCGAAACTCCACTACTAGATACTCCACAACTGGAAACTCGACAACTAGAAACTCCACATCTAGAGACTCCACAATTTGAAACTCCACAACTAGAGACTCTGCAACTAGAACCTCAACAACTAGGTACTCCACAACTGAACAACTAGAAACTCCACAACTGGAAAATCCACAACTAGATACTCCACAACTAGAAAATCTACAACTAGAAACTCCACAAGTATAGACTCCACAACTTGAAACTCCACAAGTTTAAACTCCACAACTTGAGACTCCACAAGTAGAAACTCCACAACTAGAAACTCCACAACTGGAAACTCCCCAACTAGAAACTCCGCAACTAGAAACTCCGCAACAGGAGACTCTAACACTAGAAACTCCACAACTAGAAACTTCAAAACTAGAAACTCCACAACTAGAAACTCCACAACTTTAAACTCCACAACTAGAAACTCCACAACCAGAAACTCCACAACTAGAAACTCCGCAACTAGAAACTCCACAAATAGAGACTCGGCAACTAGAAATTTCATATCTAGAAACTCCACAACGAGAAACTGTAAAACTAAACTTCACAACTAGAAACTCAACAACTAGAAACTCCACAACTAAAAACTCCACAACTGGAAACTCCACAACTAGACACTCCACAACTAAAACTCTTCAACTTGAAACACCTCAACTAGAAACTCCACAACTAAAAACTCCACAAAAGAGACTCCGCGACTTCACAATTAGAAACTCCACAACTGGAAACTCCACAAATAGATACTCTGCAACTAGAAACTCCACAACTAGAGACTCCACAACTTGAAACTCCACAACTTTAAACTCCATAACTTGAGACTCCACACCTAGAAACTCCACAACTTGAAACTCCACAGCTTGAGACTCCGCAACTAGAAACTCCACAACTAGGGACTCCACAACTGGAAACTCCACTACTAGATACTCCACAACTGAAAACTCGGCAACTAGAAACTCCACAACTAGAGACTCCACAACTTGAAACTCCAAAACTAGAGACTCTGCAACTAGAAACTCCACAACTCGAAACTCCGCAACTAGAAACTCCGCATCTAGAGACTCCACAACTAGAAACCCCACAACTAGAAACTCCACAACTTCAAACTCTATTAAAACAGACTCGGCAACTAGAAATTCCATATCTAGAAACTCCACAACTAGAAACTGCAAAACTAGAGACTTCACAACTAGAAACTCAACAACTAGAAACTCCACAACTAAAAACTCCACAACTGGAAACTCCACAACTTGAGACTCCGCAACTTGAAAATTCACAACTAGAAACTCCGCTATTAAAAACTCCGCAACTAGAAACTCCGCAACTAAAAACTCCACAACTTAAAACTCCACAACTAGATACTCCACAACTGGAAACTCCACAACTAGATACTTCACAACGGGAAACTCAACAACTAGATACTCCACAACTGGAAACTCCACAACTAGAAACTCCACAACTAGAGACTCCACAACTCGAAACTCCACAACTAGAAACTCCACTACTAGAAACTGCACAACCAGAAACTCCGCAACTCCACAACTAGAAACTCCACAACTGGAAACTCCACAACTAGATACTCTGCAACTAGAAACTCCACAACTAGAGACTCCACAACTTGAAACTCCACAACTTTAAGCTCCACAACTTGAGACTCCACAACTAGAAACTGCGCAACTTGAAACTCCGCAGCTTGAGACTCCGCAACTGGAAATTCCACAGCTATGGACTCCGCCACTAGAAACTCCGCAGCTAGAAACTCCACAACTGGAAACTCCACTACAAGATACTCCACAACTGGAAACTCGGCAACTAGAAACTCTACGACTAGAGACTCCACAACTTGAAACTCCACAACTAGAAACTCCACAACTCGAAACTCCACTACTAGATACTCCACAACTGGAAACTCCACAACTGGAAACTCCACATCTAGAGACTCCACAACTTGAAACTCCACAACTAGGGACTCTGCAACTAGAAACTCAACAACTAGAGACTGCGCAACTCAACAACTATAAACTCCACAACTGGAAAATCCACAACTAGATACTCCACAACTAGAAAATATACAACTAGAAACTCCACAACTATAGACTCCCCAACTTGAAACTCCACAAGTGTAAACTTCACAACTTGAGACTCCACAACTAGAAACTCCACAACTGAAAACTCCCCAACTAGAAACTCCACAACTAGAAACTCCGCAACAGGAGACTCTACAACTAGAAACTCCACAACTAGAAACTCCACAACTAGAAACTCCACAACTAGAGATTCCGCAACTAGAAACTCCACAACCAGAGACTCCGCAACTAGAAACTCCGCAGCTAGAAACTCCACAAATAGAAACTCCGCAACTAGAAACTCCGCAGCTAGAAACTACACAACTAGAGACTCCACAAATAGAAACTCCACAACTAGAAACTCCACAACTGGAAACTCCCCAACTAGAAACTCCGCAACTAGAAACTCCGCAACAGGAGACTCTACAACTAGAAACTCCACGACTAGAAACTCCAAAACTAGAAACTCCACAACTCGAAACTCCACAACTGGAAACTCCACAACTAGACACTCCACAACTAAAACTCTTCAACTTGAAACTCCTCAACTAGAAACTCCACAACCAGAAACTTCACAACTAGAAACTCCGCAACTAGAAACTCCGCAACAGGAGACTCTACAACTAGAAGCTCCACAACTAGAAACTCCAAAACGAGAAACTCCACAACTAGAAACTCCACAAGTTTAAAGTCCACAACTTGAGACTCCACAACTAGAAACTCCACAACTTGAAACTCCTCAACTAGAAACTCCACAACCAGAAACTCCACAACTAGAAACTCCGCAACTAGAAACTCCGCAACTAGAGACTCCACAACTAGAAACTCCACAACTAGAAACTCCACAACTACAAACTCCACAAATACAGACTCGGCAACTAGAAATTCCATATCAAGACACTCCACAACTAGTAACTGCAAAACTAGAGACTTCACAACTAGAAACTCAACAACTAGAAACTCCACAACTAAAAACTCCACAACTGGAAACTCCAAAACTTGAGACTCCGCAACTTGAAACTTCACATCTAGAAACTCCGCTATTAAAAACTCCGCAACTAGAAACTCCGCAACTAGAATCTTCACAACTTAAAACTCCACAACTAGATACTCAACAACTGGAAACTCCACAACTAGATACTTCACAACTGGAAACTCCACAACTAGATACTCCACAACTGGAAACTCCACAACTAGAGACTCCACAACTCGAAACTCCACAACCAGAAACTCCACAACTAAAAACTCCACAACCAGAGACTCCACAGCTTCCCAACTAGAAACTCCACAACTGGAAACTACACAACTAGATACTCTGCAACTAGAAACTCCACAACTAGAGACTCCACAACTTGAAACTCCACAACTTGAAACTCCACAACTTGAGACTCCACAACTAGAAACTCCACAACTTGAAACTCCGCAGCTTGAGACTCCGCAACTAGAAACTCCACAACTAGGGACTCCGCAACTAGAAACTCCACAACTAGAAACTCCACAACTGGAAACTCCACTACTAGATACTCCACAACTGGAAACTCGGCAACTAGAAACTCCACAACTAGAGACTCCACAACTAGAAACTCCGCAACTAGAGACTCCACAACTAGAAACCCCACAACTAGAAACTCCACAACTTGAAACTCCATGAAAACAGACTCGGCAACTAGAAATTCCATATCTAGAAACTCCACAACTAGAAACTGCAAAACTAGAGACTTAACAACTAGAAACTCAACAACTAGAAACTCCACAACTAAAAATTCCACAACTGGAAACTCCACAACTTGAGACTCCGCAACTTGAAAATTCACAACTAGAAACTCCGCTATTAAAAACTCCGCAACTAGAAACTCCGCAACTAAAAACTCCACAACTTAAAACTCCACAACTAGATACTCCACAACTGGAAACTCCACAACTAGATACTTCACAACGGGAAACTCAACAACTAGATACTCCGCAACTGGAAACTCCACAACTAGAAACTCCACAACTAGAGACTCCACAACTCGAAACTCCACAACTAGAAACTCCACGAATAGAACTCCACAACCAGAAACTCCACAAGTTTAAAGTCCACAACTTGAGACTTCACAACTAGAAACTCCACAACTTGAAACTCCTCAACTAGAAACTCCACAACTAGAAACTCCACAACTAGAGACTCTGCAACTAGAAACTCAACAACTAGATACTCCACAACTGAACAACTAGAAACTCCACAACGGGAAAATCCACAACTAGATACTCCACAACTAGAAAATCTACAACTAGAAACTCCACAACTATAGACTCCACAACTTGAAACTCCACAAGTTTAAACTCCACAACTTGAAAATTCACAACTAGAAACTCCGCTATTAAAAACTCCGCAACTAGAAACTCCGCAACTAAAAACTCCACAACTTAAAACTCCACAACTAGATACTCCACAACTGGAAACTCCACAACTAGATACTTCACAACTGGAAACTCCACAACTAGATACTCCACAACTGGAAACTCCACAACTAGAGACTCCACAACTCGAAACTCCACAACTAGAAACTCCACAACTAAAAACTCCACAACCAGAGACTCTACAGCTTCACAACTAGAAACTCCACAACTGGAAACTCCACAACTAGATACTCTGCAACTAGAAACTCCACAACTAGAGACTCCACAACTTGAAACTCCACAACTTGAAACTCCACAACTTGAGACTCCACAACTAGAAACTCCACAACTTGAAACTCCGCAGCTTGAGACTCCGCAACTAGAAACTCCACAACTAGGGACTCCGCAACTAGAAACTCCACAACTAGAAACTCCGCAACAGGAGACTCTACAACTAGAAACTCCACAACTAGAAACTCCAAAACGAGAAACTCCACAACTAGAAACTCCACAACTAGAAACTCCGCAACTAGAAACTCCGCAACTAGAGACTCCACAACTAGAAACTCCACAACTAGAAACTCCACAACTACAAACTCCACAAATACAGACTCGGCAACTAGAAATTCCATATCTAGAAACTTCACAACTAGAAACTCCACAACTTCAAACTCTATTAAAACAGACTCGGCAACTAGAAATTCCATATCTAGAAACTCCACAACTAGAAACTGCAAAACTAGAGACTTCACAACTAGAAACTCAACAACTAGAAACTCCACAACTAAAAACTCCACAACTGGAAACTCCACAACTTGAGACTCCGCAACTTGAAAATTCACAACTAGAAACTCCGCTATTAAAAACTCCGCAACTAGAAACTCCGCAACTAAAAACTCCACAACTTAAAACTCCACAACTAGATACTCCACAACTGGAAACTCCACAACTAGATACTTCACAACGGGAAACTCAACAACTAGATACTCCACAACTGGAAACTCCACAACTAGAAACTCCACAACTAGAGACTCCACAACTCGAAACTCCACAACTAGAAACTCCACTACTAGAAACTGCACAACCAGAAACTCCGCAACTCCACAACTAGAAACTCCACAACTGGAAACTCCACAACTAGATACTCTGCAACTAGAAACTCCACAACTAGAGACTCCACAACTTGAAACTCCACAACTTTAAGCTCCACAACTTGAGACTCCACAACTAGAAACTGCGCAACTTGAAACTCCGCAGCTTGAGACTCCGCAACTGGAAATTCCACAGCTATGGACTCCGCCACTAGAAACTCCGCAGCTAGAAACTCCACAACTGGAAACTCCACTACAAGATACTCCACAACTGGAAACTCGGCAACTAGAAACTCTACGACTAGAGACTCCACAACTTGAAACTCCACAAATAGAAACTCCACAACTCGAAACTCCACTACTAGATACTCCACAACTGGAAACTCCACAACTGGAAACTCCACATCTAGAGACTCCACAACTTGAAACTCCACAACTAGGGACTCTGCAACTAGAAACTCAACAACTAGAGACTGCGCAACTCAACAACTATAAACTCCACAACTGGAAAATCCACAACTAGATACTCCACAACTAGAAAATATACAACTAGAAACTCCACAACTATAGACTCCCCAACTTGAAACTCCACAAGTGTAAACTTCACAACTTGAGACTCCACAACTAGAAACTCCACAACTGAAAACTCCCCAACTAGAAACTCCACAACTAGAAACTCCGCAACAGGAGACTCTACAACTAGAAACTTCACAACTAGAAACTCCACAACTAGAAACTCCACAACTAGAGATTCCGCAACTAGAAACTCCACAACCAGAGACTCCGCAACTAGAAACTCCGCAGCTAGAAACTCCACAAATAGAAACTCCGCAACTAGAAACTCCGCAGCTAGAAACTACACAACTAGAGACTCCACAAATAGAAACTCCACAACTAGAAACTCCACAACTGGAAACTCCCCAACTAGAAACTCCGCAACTAGAAACTCCGCAACAGGAGACTCTACAACTAGAAACTCCACGACTAGAAACTCCAAAACTAGAAACTCCACAACTCGAAACTCCACAACTGGAAACTCCACAACTAGACACTCCACAACTAAAACTCTTCAACTTGAAACTCCTCAACTAGAAACTCCACAACCAGAAACTTCACAACTAGAAACTCCGCAACTAGAAACTCCGCAACAGGAGACTCTACAACTAGAAGCTCCACAACTAGAAACTCCAAAACGAGAAACTCCACAACTAGAAACTCCACAAGTTTAAAGTCCACAACTTGAGACTCCACAACTAGAAACTCCACAACTTGAAACTCCTCAACTAGAAACTCCACAACCAGAAACTCCACAACTAGAAACTCCGCAACTAGAAACTCCGCAACTAGAGACTCCACAACTAGAAACTCCACAACTAGAAACTCCACAACTACAAACTCCACAAATACAGACTCGGCAACTAGAAATTCCATATCAAGACACTCCACAACTAGTAACTGCAAAACTAGAGACTTCACAACTAGAAACTCAACAACTAGAAACTCCACAACTAAAAACTCCACAACTGGAAACTCCAAAACTTGAGACTCCGCAACTTGAAACTTCACATCTAGAAACTCCGCTATTAAAAACTCCGCAACTAGAAACTCCGCAACTAGAATCTTCACAACTTAAAACTCCACAACTAGATAGTCAACAACTGGAAACTCCACAACTAGATACTTCACAACTGGAAACTCCACAACTAGATACTCCACAACTGGAAACTCCACAACTAGAGACTCCACAACTCGAAACTCCACAACCAGAAACTCCACAACTAAAAACTCCACAACCAGAGACTCCACAGCTTCACAACTAGAAACTCCACAACTGGAAACTACACAACTAGATACTCTGCAACTAGAAACTCCACAACTAGAGACTCCACAACTTGAAACTCCACAACTTGAAACTCCACAACTTGAGACTCCACAACTAGAAACTCCACAACTTGAAACTCCGCAGCTTGAGACTCCGCAACTAGAAACTCCACAACTAGGGACTCCGCAACTAGAAACTCCACAACTAGAAACTCCACAACTGGAAACTCCACTACTAGATACTCCACAACTGGAAACTCGGCAACTAGAAACTCCACAACTAGAGACTCCACAACTAGAAACTCCGCAACTAGAGACTCCACAACTAGAAACCCCACAACTAGAAACTCCACAACTTGAAACTCCATGAAAACAGACTCGGCAACTAGAAATTCCATATCTAGAAACTCCACAACTAGAAACTGCAAAACTAGAGACTTAACAACTAGAAACTCAACAACTAGAAACTCCACAACTAAAAATTCCACAACTGGAAACTCCACAACTTGAGACTCCGCAACTTGAAAATTCACAACTAGAAACTCCGCTATTAAAAACTCCGCAACTAGAAACTCCGCAACTAAAAACTCCACAACTTAAAACTCCACAACTAGATACTCCACAACTGGAAACTCCACAACTAGATACTTCACAACGGGAAACTCAACAACTAGATACTCCGCAACTGGAAACTCCACAACTAGAAACTCCACAACTAGAGACTCCACAACTCGAAACTCCACAACTAGAAACTCCACGAATAGAACTCCACAACCAGAAACTCCACAAGTTTAAAGTCCACAACTTGAGACTTCACAACTAGAAACTCCACAACTTGAAACTCCTCAACTAGAAACTCCACAACTAGAAACTCCACAACTAGAGACTCTGCAACTAGAAACTCCACAACTAGATACTCCACAACTGAACAACTAGAAACTCCACAACGGGAAAATCCACAACTAGATACTCCACAACTAGAAAATCTACAACTAGAAACTCCACAACTATAGACTCCACAACTTGAAACTCCACAAGTTTAAACTCCACAACTTGAAAATTCACAACTAGAAACTCCGCTATTAAAAACTCCGCAACTAGAAACTCCGCAACTAAAAACTCCACAACTTAAAACTCCACAACTAGATACTCCACAACTGGAAACTCCACAACTAGATACTTCACAACTGGAAACTCCACAACTAGATACTCCACAACTGGAAACTCCACAACTAGAGACTCCACAACTCGAAACTCCACAACTAGAAACTCCACAACTAAAAACTCCACAACCAGAGACTCTACAGCTTCACAACTAGAAACTCCACAACTGGAAACTCCACAACTAGATACTCTGCAACTAGAAACTCCACAACTAGAGACTCCACAACTTGAAACTCCACAACTTGAAACTCCACAACTTGAGACTCCACAACTAGAAACTCCACAACTTGAAACTCCGCAGCTTGAGACTCCGCAACTAGAAACTCCACAACTAGGGACTCCGCAACTAGAAACTCCACAACTAGAAACTCCGCAACAGGAGACTCTACAACTAGAAACTCCACAACTAGAAACTCCAAAACGAGAAACTCCACAACTAGAAACTCCACAACTAGAAACTCCGCAACTAGAAACTCCGCAACTAGAGACTCCACAACTAGAAACTCCACAACTAGAAACTCCACAACTACAAACTCCACAAATACAGACTCGGCAACTAGAAATTCCATATCTAGAAACTTCACAACTAGTAACTGCAAAACTAGAGACTTCACAACTAGAAACTCAACAACTAGAAACTCCACAACTAAAAACTCCACAACTGGAAACTCCACAACTTGAGACTCCGCAACTTGAAACTTCACATCTAGAAACTCCGCTATTAAAAACTCCGCAACTAGAAACTCCGCAACTAGAAACTTCACAACTTAAAACTCAACAACTAGATACTCCACAACTGGAAACTCCACAACTAGATACTTCACAACTGGAAACTCCACAACTAGATACTCCACAACTGGAAACTCCACAACTAGAGACTCCACAACTCGAAACTCCACAACTAGAAACTCCACAACTAAAAACTCCACAACCAGAGACTCTACAGCTTCACAACTAGAAACTCCACAACTGGAAACTCCACATCTAGAGACTCCACAATTTGAAACTCCAAAACTAGAGACTCTGCAACTAGAAACTCAACAACTAGATACTCCACAACTGAACAACTAGAAACTCCACAACGGGAAAATCCACAACTAGATACTCCACAACTAGAAACTCCACAACTCGAAACTCCACTACTAGATACTCCACAACTGGAAACTCGACAACTAGAAACTCCACATCTAGAGACTCCACAATTTGAAACTCCACAACTAGAGACTCTGCAACTAGAACCTCAACAACTAGGTACTCCACAACTGAACAACTAGAAACTCCACAACTGGAAAATCCACAACTAGATACTCCACAACTAGAAAATCTACAACTAGAAACTCCACAAGTATAGACTCCACAACTTGAAACTCCACAAGTTTAAACTCCACAACTTGAGACTCCACAAGTAGAAACTCCACAACTAGAAACTCCACAACTGGAAACTCCCCAACTAGAAACTCCGCAACTAGAAACTCCGCAACAGGAGACTCTAACACTAGAAACTCCACAACTAGAAACTTCAAAACTAGAAACTCCACAACTAGAAACTCCACAACTTTAAACTCCACAACTAGAAACTCCACAACCAGAAACTCCACAACTAGAAACTCCGCAACTAGAAACTCCACAAATAGAGACTCGGCAACTAGAAAATTCATATCTAGAAACTCCACAACGAGAAACTGTAAAACTAAACTTCACAACTAGAAACTCAACAACTAGAAACTCCACAACTAAAAACTCACAACTGGAAACACCACAACTAGACACTCCACAACTAAAACTCTTCAACTTGAAACACCTCAACTAGAAACTCCACAACTAGAAACTCCACAAAAGAGACTCCGCGACTTCACAATTAGAAACTCCACAACTGGAAACTCCACAAATAGATACTCTGCAACTAGAAACTCCACAACTAGAGACTCCACAACTTGAAACTCCACAACTTTAAACTCCATAACTTGAGACTCCACACCTAGAAACTCCACAACTTGAAACTCCACAGCTTGAGACTCCGCAACTAGAAACTCCACAACTAGGGACTCCACAACTGGAAACTCCACTACTAGATACTCCACAACTGAAAACTCGGCAACTAGAAACTCCACAACTAGAGACTCCACAACTTGAAACTCCAAAACTAGAGACTCTGCAACTAGAAACTCCACAACTCGAAACTCCGCAACTAGAAACTCCGCATCTAGAGACTCCACAACAAGAAACCCCACAACTAGAAACTCAACAACTTCAAACTCTATTAAAACAGACTCGGCAACTAGAAATTCCATATCTAGAAACTCCACAACTAGAAACTGCAAAACTAGAGACTTCACAACTAGAAACTCAACAACTAGAAACTCCACAACTAAAAACTCCACAACTGGAAACTCCACAACTTGAGACTCCGCAACTTGAAAATTCACAACTAGAAACTCCGCTATTAAAAACTCCGCAACTAGAAACTCCGCAACTAAAAACTCCACAACTTAAAACTCCACAACTAGATACTCCACAACTGGAAACTCCACAACTAGATACTTCACAACGGGAAACTCAACAACTAGATACTCCACAACTGGAAACTCCACAACTAGAAACTCCACAACTAGAGACTCCACAACTCGAAACTCCACAACTAGAAACTCCACTACTAGAAACTGCACAACCAGAAACTCCGCAACTCCACAACTAGAAACTCCACAACTGGAAACTCCACAACTAGATACTCTGCAACTAGAAACTCCACAACTGGAGACTCCACAAATTGAAACTCCACAACTTTAAGCTCCACAACTTGAGACTCCACAACTAGAAACTGCGCAACTTGAAACTCCGCAGCTTGAGACTCCGCAACTGGAAATTCCACAACTATGGACTCCGCCACTAGAAACTCCACAGCTAGAAACTCCACAACTGGAAACTCCACTACAAGATACTCCACAACTGGAAACTCGGCAACTAGAAACTCTACGACTAGAGACTCCACAACTTGAAACTCCACAACTAGAAACTCCACAACTCGAAACTCCACTACTAGATACTCCACAACTGGAAACTCCACAACTGGAAACTCCACATCTAGAGACTCCACAACTTGAAACTCCACAACTAGGGACTCTGCAACTAGAAACTCAACAACTAGAGACTGCGCAACTCAACAACTATAAACTCCACAACTGGAAAATCCACAACTAGATACTCCACAACTAGAAAATATACAACTAGAAACTCCACAACTATAGACTCCCCAACTTGAAACTCCACAAGTGTAAACTTCACAACTTGAGACTCCACAACTAGAAACTCCACAACTGAAAACTCCCCAACTAGAAACTCCGCAACTAGAAACTCCGCAACAGGAGACTCTACAACTAGAAACTCCACAACTAGAAACTCCAAAACGAGAAACTCCACAACTAGAAACTCCACAAGTTTAAAGTCCACAACTTGAGACTCCACAACTAGAAACTCTACAACTTGAAACTCCTCAACTAGAAACTCCACAACCAGAAACTCCACAACTAGAAACCCGCAACTAGAAACTCCGCAACTAGAGACTCCACAACTAGAAACTCCACAACTAGAAACTCCACAACTACAAACTCCACAAATACAGACTCGGCAACTAGAAATTCCATATCTAGAAACTCCACAACTAGTAACTGCAAAACTAGAGACTTCACAACTAGAAACTCAACAACTAGAAACTCCACAACTAAAAACTCCACAACTGGAAACTCCACAACTTGAGACTCCGCAACTTGAAACTTCACAACTAGAAACTCCGCTATTAAAAACTCCGCAACTAGAAACTCCGCAACTAGAAACTTCACAACTTAAAACTCCACAACTAGATACTCCACAACTGGAAACTCCACAACTAGATACTTCACAACTGGAAACTCCACAACTAGATACTCCACAACTGGAAACTCAACAACTAGAGACTCCACAACTCGAAACTCCACAACTAGAAACTCCACAACTAAAAACTTCACAACCAGAGACTCCACAGCTTCACAACTAGAAACTCCACAACTGGAAACTCCACAACTAGATACTCTGCAACTAGAAACTCCACAACTAGAGACTCCACAACTTGAAACTCCACAACTTGAAACTCCACAACTTGAGACTCCACAACTAGAAACTCCACAACTTGAAACTCCGCAGCTTGAGACTCCGCAACTAGAAACTCCACAACTAGAGACTCCGCAACTAGAAACTCCACAACTAGAAACTCCACAACTGGAAACTCCACTACTAGATACTCCACAACTGGAAACTCCACAACTGGAAACTCCACAACTAGAAACTCCACAGCTTGAGACTCCGCAACTTGAAACTCCACAACTTGAAACTTCGCAACTAGAAACTCTGCAACTAGGGACTCCACAACTAGAAACTCCACAACTAGAAACTCCACAACTCGAAACTCCACTACTAGATACTCCACAACTGGAAACTCGACAACTAGAAACTCCACATCTGGAGACACCACAATTTGAAACTCCACAACTAGAGACTCTGCAACTAGAAACTCAACAACTAGGTACTCCACAACTGAACAACTAGAAACTCCACAACTGGAAAATCCACAACTAGAAACTCCACAACTAGAAAATCTACAACTAGAAACTCCACAACTATAGACTCCACAACTTGAAACTCCACAAGTTTAAACTCCACAACTTGAGACTCCACAAGTAGAAACTCCACAACTAGAAACTCCACAACTGGAAACTCCACAACTAGAAACTCCGCAACTAGAAACTCCGCAACAGGAGACTCTAACACTAGAAACTCCACAACTAGAAACTTCAAAACTAGAAACTCCACAACTAGAAACTTCACAACTAGAAACTCCGCAACTAGAGACTCCACAACTAGAAACTCCACAACTTGAAACTCCACAGCTAGAAACTCCACAACCAGAAACTCCGCAACTAGAAACTCCACAAATAGAGACTCGGCAACTAGAAATTTCATATCTAGAAACTCCACAACGAGAAACTGTAAAACTAGACTTCACAACTAGAAACTCAACAACTAGAAACTCCACAACTAAAAACTCCACAACTGGAAACTCCACAACTTGAGACTCCGCAACTTGAAACTCCACAACAATAAACTCCGCTATTAAAAACTCCGCAACTAGAAACTCCGCAACTAGAAACTCCACAACTTGAAACTCCACAACTAGATACTCCACAACTGGAAACTCCACAACTAGATACTTCACAAATGGAAACTACACAACTAGATACTCCACAACTGGAAACTCCACAACTAGAGACTCCACAACTCGAAACTCCACAACTAGAAACTCCACAACTAGAAACTCCACAACTGGAAACTCCACAACTAGATACCCCGCAACTAGAAACTCCACAACTAGAGACTCCACAACTTGAAACTCCACAACTAGAAACTGCACAACTAGAAACTCTGCAACTAGAGACTCCACAACTAGAAACTCCACAACTAGAAACTCCGCAACTAGAAACTCCACAACTAGAAACTCCACAACTAGAAACTCCACAACTAGAAACTCCACAACTAGAGATTCCGCAACTAGAAACTCCACAACCAGAGACTCCGCAACTAGAAACTCCGCAGCTAGAAACTCCACAAATAGAAACTCCGCAACTAGAAACTCCGCAGCTAGAAACTACACAACTAGAGACTCCACAAATAGAAACTCCACAACTAGAAACTCCACAACTGGAAACTCCCCAACTAGAAACTCCGCAACTAGAAACTCCGCAACAGGAGACTCTACAACTAGAAACTCCACGACTAGAAACTCCAAAACTAGAAACTCCACAACTCGAAACTCCACAACTGGAAACTCCACAACTAGACACTCCACAACTAAAAACTCTTCAACTTGAAACTCCTCAACTAGAAACTCCACAACCAGAAACTTCACAACTAGAAACTCCGCAACAGGAGACTCTACAACTAGAAACTCCACAACTAGAAACTCCAAAACGAGAAACTCCACAACTAGAAACTCCACAAGTTTAAAGTCCACAACTTGAGACTCCACAACTAGAAACTCCACAACTTGAAACTCCTCAACTAGAAACTCCACAACCAGAAACTCCACAACTAGAAACTCCGCAACTAGAAACTCCGCAACTAGAGACTCCACAACTAGAAACTCCACAACTAGAAACTCCACAACTACAAACTCCACAAATACAGACTCGGCAACTAGAAATTCCATATCTAGAAACTCCACAACTAGTAACTGCAAAACTAGAGACTTCACAACTAGAAACTCAACAACTAGAAACTCCACAACTAAAAACTCCACAACTGGAAACTCCACAACTTGAGACTCCGCAACTTGAAACTTCACATCTAGAAACTCCGCTATTAAAAACTCCGCAACTAGAAACTCCGCAACTAGAAACTTCACAACTTAAAA
This sequence comes from Rhipicephalus microplus, assembly GCF_043290135.1. NCBI lineage: Eukaryota > Metazoa > Arthropoda > Arachnida > Ixodida > Ixodidae > Rhipicephalus > Rhipicephalus microplus. Next base: position 1,202,480 of record NW_027464642.1, on the reverse strand, counting down.
CTCCACAACTAGATACTCCACAACTGGAAACTCCACAACTAGATACTTCACAACTGGAAACTCCACAACTAGATACTCCACAACTGGAAACTCCACAACTAGAGACTCCACAACTCGAAACTCCACAACTAGAAACTCCACAACTAAAAACTTCACAACCAGAGACTCCACAGCTTCACAACTAGAAACTCCACAACTGGAAACTCCACAACTAGATACTCTGCAACTAGAAACTCCACAACTAGAGACTTCACAACTTGAAACTCCACAACTTCAAACTCCACAACTTGAGACTCCACAACTAGAAACTCCACAACTTGAAACTCCGCAGCTTGAGACTCCGCAACTAGAAACTCCACAACTAGGGACTCCGCAACTAGAAACTCCACATCTGGAAACTCCACTACTAGATACTCCACAACTGGAAACTCGGCAACTAGAAACTCCACAACTAGAGACTCCACAACTTGAAACTCCACAACTAGAGACTCTGCAACTAGAAACTCCACAACTTGAAACTCCACAACTGGAAACTCCACAACTAGAAACTCCACAGCTTGAGACTCCGCAACTTGAAACTCCACAACTTGAAACTTCGCAACTAGAAACTCCGCAACTAGGGACTCCACAACTAGAAACTCCACAACTAGAAACTCCACAACTCGAAACTCCACTACTAGATACTCCACAACTGGAAACTCGACTACTAGAAACTCCACATCTAGAGACTCCACAATTTGAAACTCCACAACTAGAGACTCTGCAACTAGAAACTCAACAACTAGGTACTCCACAACTGAACAACTAGAAACTCCACAACTGGAAAATCCACAACTAGATACTCCACAACTAGAAAATCTACAACTAGAAACTCCACAACTATAGACTCCAGAACTTGAAACTCCACAAGTTTAAACTCCACAACTTGAGACTCCACAAGTAGAAACTCCACAACTAGAAACTCCACAACTGGAAACTCCCCAACTAGAAACTCCGCAACTAGAAACTCCGCAACAGGAGACTCTAACACTAGAAACTCCACAACTAGAAACTTCAAAACTAGAAACTCCACAACTAGAAACTTCACAACTAGAAACTCCGCAACTAGAGACTCCACAACTAGAAACTCCACAACTTGAAACTCCACAACTAGATACTCCACAACTGAACAACTAGAAACTCCACAACGGGAAAATCCACAACTAGATACTCCACAACTAGAAAATCTACAACTAGAAACTCCACAACTATAGACTCCACAACTTGAAACTCCACAAGTTTAAACTCCACAACTTGAAAATTCACAACTAGAAACTCCGCTATTAAAAACTCCGCAACTAGAAACTCCGCAACTAAAAACTCCACAACTTAAAACTCCACAACTAGATACTCCACAACTGGAAACTCCACAACTAGATACTTCACAACTGGAAACTCCACAACTAGATACTCCACAACTGGAAACTCCACAACTAGAGACTCCACAACTCGAAACTCCACAACTAGAAACTCCACAACTAAAAACTCCACAACCAGAGACTCTACAGCTTCACAACTAGAAACTCCACAACTGGAAACTCCACAACTAGATACTCTGCAACTGGAAACTCCACAACTTGAGACTCCGCAACTTGAAACTTCACATCTAGAAACTCCGCTATTAAAAACTCCGCAACTAGAAACTCCGCAACTAGAAACTTCACAACTTAAAACTCAACAACTAGATACTCCACAACTGGAAACTCCACAACTAGATACTTCACAACTGGAAACTCCACAACTAGATACTCCACAACTGGAAACTCCACAACTAGAGACTCCACAACTCGAAACTCCACAACTAGAAACTACACAACTAAAAACTCCACAACCAGAGACTCTACAGCTTCACAACTAGAAACTCCACGACTGGAAACTCCACATCTAGAGACTCCACAATTTGAAACTCCAAAACTAGAGACTCTGCAACTAGAAACTCAACAACTAGATACTCCACAACTGAACAACTAGAAACTCCACAACGAGAAAATCCACAACTAGATACTCCACAACTAGAAACTCCACAACTCGAAACTCCACTACTAGATACTCCACAACTGGAAACTCGACAACTAGAAACTCCACATCTAGAGACTCCACAATTTGAAACTCCACAACTAGAGACTCTGCAACTAGAACCTCAACAACTAGGTACTCCAAGACTGAACAACTAGAAACTCCACAACTGGAAAATCCACAACTAGATACTCCACAACTAGAAAATCTACAACTAGAAACTCCACAAGTATAGACTCCACAACTTGAAACTCCACAAGTTTAAACTCCACAACTTGAGACTCCACAAGTAGAAACTCCACAACTAGAAACTCCACAACTGGAAACTCCCCAACTAGAAACTCCGCAACTAGAAACTCCGCAACAGGAGACTCTAACACTAGAAACTCCACAACTAGAAACTTCAAAACTAGAAACTCCACAAC